>NC_056727.1:1039423431-1039455931 GCF_019279795.1 Protopterus annectens | reverse complement strand
GTGTATGCATGAATGTGTGAATGTGTGTGTACTCCCATAGACTAACAAGTATATCCAGAAACTTCAGGGGTGCAGTAGTTACCTGGTTTAACTCTTTATATTGTGCCTTAAAGGCACTTAAAATAACAAAACAAAGTTTTGTACCATGAAAGACACTGGGTGGGAGTAACAGAAAACACCAGGGATATTGTAATTAGTATGCACTAAAGACCTTAAAATTATTTAATCCACATACCGTTGCAACTCACACTCAGCATATTAGTCTTCTCCATCAGCACTAGACATTAAGTTAACTTTGAAGTATTTCCTAACGTCTTTCAAAATAAAAAAAAAAAACAAAGTTAAAAAAAAGTGTGGGGGAGGATCTGTAAACCATGGTGCCTTGACATAGAAAGCAGAAGCATTAAATCATTATTGTGACTGATAGCTAGTGTAATGAGCATTTTTTTTTACATAATAATATGTATAAAACTCTAACATCTGACGTCATTCAATGACTATAACATTTACAAAGGACAGGACACCTCTAGCAGGCAAAAGCAGGAGTGTTCTGTAATCTCAGGAGTAGTTGAGAGGGATGGGACACATAGCTCTCAAACGTCCATCTCCAAAATGAGAAACATTACCTCTCACAATGTGGACCAAAGTATCAAAATGTTGAACACAGACTAAGAGCTTATTAACAACTTACAGGAAGCTCATGGGATGGCTGTAATTAGTTATTATTTGCTTACATAAAGTTCTTTTAATGAAGTAATATGATTAGGTTCTTTTTATCATGGTTATCAGTTAAAAACTTTCCAAACAGTAATTGAGTGACAGACCCTCTCACTGCACTGTTGAACTTCGAGGACCTTGATCTTAAGAGCCAAAATGAGGAGAGTTCTTCATAAAGAGCTAGACCTGAGTGGTATGCGTATCCATGTAAGCTGAGGTTCTGATACAAATCCAGAAGGATCACTAGAAGACACCAGGGTGAATATTTCAACTTTTACTCAGACTCATTTAAAAAGTTAATAGGTAACAGGTCTAACATCATGATGCATCTTACAAGCAGAAATAAGTACGACACTTGAGTATCTGGCATTATCCACTTACTGTAAAAATCCATGAAGGCAGGGTCAAAGATAAGAGACATTAGGGACTAGTCTGTCAACTCAGGGACCAGTAAGATGTCTGTTGGTGCAGACTGTGAATGGGGGAGTTCCCAGTTAGATGCATGGGTGTCCAGTGGTGACTAATACAGGACATTGCTGATTTGCGCTTCCAGTAGTTAACTGTGTTTCAGAGAAATGTAAATTAGCAGATTATGAGGTCTTTCATTATTGTGGTTAATATGTCTCCTAAATCGCAATCTCCAGCATCATGCCAACAGTCACTTCTTGCTGCAGCCCTTAAAAGTAGCATCTATATTACACGATCAAAGCTTCTATTAGTCGAGTAATGAAAGCTCGATCACTAAATATCAAAAATGCAAAATCACGAATGGCAGATTCCATGCAGGGAAACAATGCCGTAGTCCCAAAAAAAAAAAAAAAAAAAAAACACAAAAACATTAAACACAAATTAAGTGGACACCCCCCTAACTACATATATTGACTCTGAGATCGCTTCACATTGTAGAATGGGCAAAATCCGCATAACGGCCAGACAAATTGTTTCCCTATGTGGGAACTGTCATTCGCGGTTTTGAGTTGTCGACATGTAGTGATCGAGCTTTAGTTACTCGACTAACTGAAGCTTTGATCACGTAATATAGACCCTGAAAAGTAGAGGTGAAGTTCTACACTATTGCAACTGACTCAAGCATCCAGAAACACATACCAGACCAAAGGTTCACTCAGCAATTTAATAGAAAACTTGTACTGAAACAAAGGGCACTTAAGTTATAAAGGCATTTTGTAAGGTTTGAAAAGCAATTAATCTAGAAAGTAAAGAATATACATAAAACACACATTTTTTTTATAAATACACCAGCATATGTAATTCTCACTTCTAGTTTTAACTTGTTTCTTTAAAATGTTAATTGATTTTAAATGTTAATTGATTTTGATTATGCTACTATTTAAACCATGATGCAATGCTTTCCTATGGTTTTGAAAAAGTCATTGATTAGATCAGGCAAAAGCGTTTACCTTATTTCTGCATTGGACATTTACTCAACAGATGGTTTTACTTTACTGATTTTATGGACCACTACAACAACTGTTTGGTGGATTTTAAGACTTTGCTCTACAAGTGTTCTGTTAAATTGCTGAGTAAACCTTTGGTCTGGTTTGTGTTTCTGGCTGCTTGAGTAAGTTACAGGAGTGTTTTTGTGTTACTAGTGGATTTTACACTCCTGCACACTCTCTTTTCAGAGGTGGAGTTCTTTCTGAAACTTTGGGTAAGTTCCCTGGTTTCAGATTCCTATATATAATCACTCTCCATAGCATTCCAGTCCAAAATCAGGGGTCCCTGGATTTCATCATCTTCCAATAGTTTCCTTTCCTACACAGGGAAGCAATGGACTAGGTTAAAAGTAAACAGCTCTTAACTGTTTTAATATTAATGCTTGCATCTTCTTACAGTTCTGTAGAGTTGCTCCCTTCAAAATGCAAATTACTTGAATTTAATAACTTGATAGGTTCCTTAAGCAGCCCTTGTGGAACTTGATTATATGTAAGCCATTCAGTCTTTCCTGAGTTATAGCCTACATTTCAACTACATTTCCTGCATTTCACATACTAGTTCCATGCATTCTTATTTCTTTCATCTGCTTTGAAAGAAAAGCCACAAGTCAGCACATATTTTGCATATTAAAACAGAGTTCAACAACAGTTTGCAATGGTGCCAATAGTCTGCAGTGAGAAAGAAAAAAAGCATAAATCTCAAAACATGAAATCAGCTTTGTTTAGCCTGGCAACCCTTCCCCAGCACCACTGTAAGTAACAGTTAATCATGATACTGCAAATGAAAATCTATGTGTCAAGTAAGAATTATACAAAAATGGATCATTACTATTCAGAAACAAGTACGCTGATTGGGCAGTCTAACTGGCATGCCCACGCGGATTGGGCAGCCTAACTGACATGCCCATTGTAAATGGAATATATAATGTAAAAACATGCAAAGAAATGAAAGAGCATAGGTTAAAAAACAAATAAAACTTTAATTGTAAGTAAGCACAAGATACTTCCTCAGACCATAAAAAACAACACAAACACACTACTTAAATACACAACTTGAAACAAAGTTACTGCACTTGGGGATACTTTTCTGCTGTTGTTTCTCTTGTGTAGTCACTGGAGCAAAGCATGGTTGAAGGGTTTGATGCTGAACTTGAACTTAATTTTAATCCTGCTGCTAAAGGGTTATAGTCAGTTTGACTGTTTATCTAAACTGTTATGGAGTGAAGGAAATCCACTCTTACTATGCAAAGCCTCAGAGTTAGAGAAGCTGACAGATTTAGCTAATAATAATGATGAATAAATAACATTAGATTCTTCTGTGAAAGAGCTGTAGAATAATTTGCATAAACTGAAGAGACTGCGTTGACAGTGTATGCATCTTTAGGCCTGAATTCATTTTAAAGTGGTACCACTGGGTTTGACCAAAATGTCCACATATGATGAGTCCCATCCTGAATTATTAATTAAACGGCAAAGTCTTAACCTAGAGTTGAGCTTCAACTATATTAAACTGTTGCTAGAGTATTTAAAGCCCTTGGAAGAGACTTTGCTTGCACAGACTAATTTGTTGCAACAGCAGTTAATGAATAGTTTCCAGCTGAGATTGTACATGCAACTTTTGATGAGTTGGCCAGTGGTGTTTCATTTTTTTAAACAAAACTTCAGTTACAAAACACAAAGAAACTGAATCATGATTTGGTTGACTTTAAGTTGGGGAATGTGTTCTCATGGCCCAAGGGAACCTCAGCAGTTAGTGCAGCAAGTACTTTGTTTTTTAAGTTGTACTTTTAGATTTCTCTGCATGTTTTTTTTTTACCTTTGATTGTTTTGGTGCCCTGGAGGAATCTGTATACCTGCACTTGGTGATGTTTTGCTGCAGATAAATTGAATATATCTGCTGAAGTGCCATTGAGCAACTAGACTTTATATTAGTATATGCTTAGGAAACAGAGCAAAATACAAGAAAAATCGGAAATGTTCTGCAACTAAAGAAACAGAAACATGACTGATTGTCCTTCTATTTCTGTGGTGTCCCTACTAAAATCTCAGCAGTCATACCTCTCAACTGTCCAGATTTTCATAGAATGTCCAGATTTTTGTCATATAGTTTTGCTCTGTTTCTCATAAAAAAATGTAATTTTTGGCAAGCCACTGGGGATTAAATTAATTAAATAATGACAGACATTTCAGGTTCAGGCTTCCTATCCTTCAGAAAATCCATGTTAATTCAAAATCTCTTAGTCCATCAACATTCTAAATGTATAACAGCAATTTCTAAAATCTGTCAGTATTTTTAGACTTTTGTCCCCTCATTACATTGGGCCTTGTCCATATTTCTTGCATTAAGATGTTACATGGTATGTTGACAGGAAGTAAAAAATAAGAAAACAAGAAACAGTAATGGAGACTCACTTGTCTCTGTTGCTTCTCCTGAACTGCACTAGTGTACTGTGCAAGTGTGGGAACATAAGACCCATACTCATGTGTAGTATATTAGTAAACAAGAAAGAATGTGGAGGAACATTACACCACCCTTATATAAATACATTATTTAAGAAAGGTAGGCAATTTATTTTTAAAATAATATCATTGTATAATAGAAATAACTCAATTTTGTTTGTGGGTATATAAGGATTTACCCATAGATGGCTTTGTTTAATCATTCAGACTTTACCCTCGAGATCAAACAACATCAACCATGGGTAAATCCTGGTATACTCACACACAGTCATGAATTTTTGTTTAAATACATTATTAAAATCTGCTATTTAAAGGCAAGTGGTTAACCATTATTTCTAAAGTATGAACATTTGTATTTTTCTTTATGATATCCTTTCCAGTGTTGTATGAACCAATTATAATTAGTTTTTTAACAAAACATAGTGCTCCTTGACTCTATAATTAGGCATAACAAAGTCATGAAAAAAATTACAATATTTACTTAAGCAACAACATATCATGGCATTTTTAACCAGACCTGTTAAATTACTTAGTACCTGTTCAAAGATCTGTCAAATCGAATACATTATTATTTTGGTGAAAGTATTTTGAAGACAGTAGTTATCCCTCATAGAATTTGAGTAATCAATGTCCCCCAGTAATACTCTTTATCCACCATGTTTATGCCATAACATTTATTTCATGTTTATTAGGAATCACTGAGGTGGTTCTGTAGTTCGGCTGTCCTGTACTTGGATGAATAAATTTCCAGCCAGCAGCACTTTGTCATATTTTTTCAGCACATTTGGTCAAAATCATTGAAAACTACATAGCACTGTGCAAGGCATGTGTGCACTATTGTGGAGTTTTTCATTTTTTCACACTATTGTTTGCTGTGGAGTTGATTTATATCAGCAGAGGATGGGACATCAAAGTCATTTACTTTGAGAACTTGGGGGTGGGCGGGGGATGTTCCCATTCAGAAATGCTTTATTTTTATTTTATAATTTGAAAAAAAATGATACAAAACTCAAACTACAGTTATTCAAATAAACACATATAAGGCATAATAATAGTCAGTAAAGATACTTATTATTAATACATGCAATAGTGTGTGCAGACTGTGTTCCCTTCTGAGTAGGTTTTAACTGCAGCTGAAAATATTTTCTTTAATGTAAAAGATATCACCACCCTCCCTCAAGCCCTTCAATACTGATAGGCACTGTACCTCATGATTTGTAGAACTGTAGACACAGTCCTGAATGAAAACCTGTAACAGCTCTGATTTCAATGTCCTCCAGCAATGGCCATTTACTGATTAATCTTTTAACATTTATAAGTGCCACCATCACTCATTTCATTTATGCCTGGTTCAAGTTATCTCAACTCTAATGGGATTAGCTTCTTTCTAAACAAACATATTTATCATGTGGATAAATATGGGGAGAATTCAGGAAATGTTACATGAATTAATTTTTCATGTGGGCACAGTGGCTTGGACTTACATGGAAACAAGCATCTGTGCAATCCAGAAAACAGAGCTGAGAGGCATGCATGAGCATGTCAACACAGAAGTGTCCATGGCATGCAAATCACCTCATAAGCAGGTGAATTGCATGCAAATAAGGGTATTTGGATATGCTGGAAGATAGAAAATTACCTGGAAAAGCCAATCATGTATAAATTAGTGATGACCCCTGAACCCACTTAAACTGGGCCATTTAAACCCCTCGATGATATACTTGGCAGGTGGAATGCAACATAGTTAGCCAATCACACAGGCTGCATCTGCAGTAGAGCACTATAAAAGTATGCATACATCCTACAATCTGATTTCCCCCCCATACTCTGCACCATTGGAGTACAGACTTTTAACTGAGAGAATGCTTGGAGGTGCTGCACCTCTGCTATATCTGTATGTGCTAGATGCTGATGTCAGTGCTGATGCTGCTGCTGACAGTAGGCCTAGACTGAGAAGGAGAAGAGTGTTCAGGCCCAGGGTAACCTTCTAGGAGCTATATGAGCTGGAGATTGTAGTCTGCTACAGGGTGGACAGGGACATACTACAAGAACTCACTGAGCTCTGCCACCCTCAAATCAGACCCAGAGCCAGCAGAAGGGAACCCATCCCAGTGGAAACAAAGGTACATGTAGCCCTTAGGATACTAGTTATAGGTACTTTCCAAAGACCATCTGGGGACATGATGGGGGTCTTGCAGGCATCAGCATCCAGGGTACTCCACCAGTTCATGGATGCCATGCTACCACATACCAGTGAGCACATTTATTTACTCCACACCCCTGAGGAAAAGGCCAGCTTTATGCATCCCTTCTACAATGAGGCACACTACCCTGAGGTACTGGGTGCCATAGACTGCACTCATGTACACATCAAAGCACCACCTGGTGAGGAGGGTTGAGTCTACGTCAACTGCAACGGGTATCACTCCATCAACTGCCAGGTTGTGTGCAATGCCCAGGGCATTATTTTGAATGTGTGTGCTGGCAGCCCTGGCAGTTATCATGACTCCCATATCTGGCATGCATCACAGCTGTACCAGATGTTTGCTAGGGATGACATCCCATATGGCCATCCATAGGGGGATGCCTGCTATGCACTGGAACCACATACCCACAAAAGAACACCATAATGAGGCACGTGCAAAAACTAGAAATGTCATAGAGCATGTGTTTGGGCTGCTCAAGTCATGGTTCTGGTTCCTTGATATATCTGGTGGAGCCCTACAGTACTCTCCAGCCACATGTGCACAGATGTTCACAGTATGTGCCATGGTACACAATATGATCCTGTGGAAACAGAAGTGGCAGGTTCATCAAAGGGAAGGGACACACAGCCCCCCACCAGTGCCTAGATTCCCACAGCCACACCCACAGGGGACTTGGAGGAAGAACCCCCATGAGGCTGTCCCTGTAGGCAGATGTAGGTGCACCCAGTATGCCCTTTCCTTGGCAAAGAGGCAACAAATAGCAGATGCACTGGGAATCTAGGGTCCTAGGGACTGACACCTTAATCCAACTCGCATACATAGCAAAAAGGATGCCAGCCACACCACACAACCTGCACCTTACCATGTATTGGCTATGTACTGCATGCATCAGACAGAGTCATCCCTGAAATACAGGTCTCTCGATCACTACGTTCACAAAGTAAGCCACTCTCCTTTACAACAAGTGTATGGGGTACAAGACTATGGTAGCATATGTATGGACCTCCTGCATGTATGGAAGGGAATAAAGTGGGCTGCTGGGTTACTTGCAGAGAAGGGACATCTACGTGGGACAACAGGTACTCTGTCCAATACTGAGTGCCCCATAATATGCATTAGGCCACATGGCAGAAAAACCGACAGCAGTATGCAAGGAACATGCCAAACAGCGAGGTCATAGGTCAGATATACTAATGTCAATGCCAGAGTCCACTACACCCAACACATCACTGTTCCCATACAACTGCAGTACCAGTATGTTTGCAAGGATATATCAGCAGACCACACAATCTCAGGGCTGTCACAAAGAACCTGGCCACATGTTCTATTTTTGACAAAATGCAGGGGTCACAGCAGGGGTCACAGTGTATGTCTGTCTGCTGTTGATACTGTGAGGTGTTAAACCCCACTTTCCAGTGACTGGTGTGGCTCACTCGGATAAGTACATTAGCATGGTTGATGGTGTTGATGGTTCGAAGCTGGATGCACCTACAACTTTTGCATGTCAGGTACTCGTATGGTAAGAGTCCCACTGGCTGTCAGTATGCCACAATCTCTTATGGCAATAAAGCTGGACAGAGCCAGAGACAATGGGGGACAGAGGGCTAACATACAGACATTATACATGCTCTGGGTCACCTAGTAGTTGGTTAGTTTAACAGCATGTTCCAACATGCCAAATTAGCAGCAGGATGTAAAGGCATTCACGTAACTGTGTCAGTATTTATAACAATTCAGTGGGCTTCATTTAGTAGTTTAGTACCAAAAAAACACATCCGTATGAGAAGCAGATCAGGCATATGGGGCAGATTGCTGGACATCCTGCAAAATCTTGTAGAATGAGAGGTATGTAGACTGTCTCTCTGTGTGTGCTGTTACATCATGTACCCTAGTCACATCATACCTACAACCGCTTAAAGCAGAAAATGTGGACAGAGCTTGAGCAGTAAAGGGACAAAGGCCCACATGTAAGGAGAATTATTAACTATTGGACAGACAAATGTAGAATGTACAGAGAATAACAGGCTGTGCACTAGCACAAGTTCACTGACATGTATGGAGTGAGTAACTGAAATGTCTGTTAGGATTTCCTAATGTCAGTCTATAATGCTTTGCCAGTAATGTACCAGAAAAATCACAACACTATGTACAATTTAACATACATATGATGCAAACCTCTGCACATTCTATTACAATCTGCACAGTTGATAGGTATGACACACATATCACGGTCAGCACACAGCCGGGGAATGCCATGGACAAAATATCATGGAGATGCTAGACTGTTGAAGCAGGTGCAGTAGCCAATTGGCTGCGATGTACAAAATCCCGGACTGGAGTGCAGGTAGGACTGGCCTGGAGTCACCTTGTAAATATTGATAGGGCGGCCACGGTGGTGCAGTGGTTAGCATTGCCGCCTCACAGCAAGAGGTTCTCCGGTTCGATCCTCGGCTGGGGTGCCTTCTGTGCGGAGTCTGCATGTCCTCCCTGTGGTCGCGTGGGTTTCCTCCGGGTGCTCCGGTTTCCTCCCACATCCCAAAGACATGCTGCAGGTGGATTGGACACTCTAAATTGGCCCTAGGTGTGCGTGTGAGTGTGCCTTCTGTGGAAGGTTGGGCGCCGGGCTGGCAACTCGACACCGTAAAACTCCACTGCCATTCAATGTGCGGACAAGGTGATCCGCTGTGGCGACCCCTAACCGGGAAAAAGCCGAAAGAAGAAGAAGAAGACACTGGGCATGCTGCAATGCTTGAGCCCATGTCTGATGCCTCATCTGCTTAAGGAAGTGATATGTGAAAAGATGTCTGTACTATGTATATGTATCTGTCTCTCCCTATCCCCCTCACACATGATTACACTATCTATCAGTATGTGGCATAAATATATATATATATATATATATATATATATATATATATATATATATATATTATATATATAAGGGATCCAGTCTAAATCTTGAAATACTGAAAGATCGACTTTCACTATCTAGAGACTAAAATATCAAAAGTCCAGTTAACCAAAACTGCACTTTACTGAGTGTTGCATTACCAAATCTGCTGTTAGGGTGGTGTGTTGTGATTTGTGTTTCTGGTGCATTGTGGTTTGGCAGTAAGATATGGCAGGTTATGTGTGGCTGCATACGGAGATTCAGGTAAGTTGTTAGTCTTTAAGGGTTTTGGGTAGGCTTTATTGTTTTGTAGTGTTGTGGGATGTTTTGGGAGTTGGTTGAGTTAGATGGGTGAGTGTGTGTTACTGCTGAAGGTGGTGTGCTTTGTGAATGTGTAGTGTGTGCATTTTCCATGCGTGTGTGTGATGGTGTGCGAAGTAAGTGTAGGGTGCTTAGTGGTAGGTTTTTTGTGTCTTCCGTAGTAGTGCGACCTCAGAGTTGGTATATATAAATAGCAGGGGTGTGGGGGTGTATTGGTTTTGTATGTGTGTGTGTGTGTTTGTTGTTTTAGTAAAGGTTTGGGGGGGTGTTGTTTGTGATGTTGTGGTGGAGGTTATATTACAGAACTGAATGTCACTTGCTGAAAATTTGGTATTTTGAATTTTCAGTATAGTGACATTTGGTTTTGTAATATTTCATTATAGTGGATGTTCGGTATTTAGATCACGAGATGCTGAAAGTCGGTCTTTCAGTATTTCAAGATTTAGAAGTAGACCCTATATATATATATATATATATATATATATATATATATATATATATACACACAGAGAATGAGGGACACGGTGGCCCGTGATATTGGACTGCCAGACTACAGCCCCCTCAACTGTCAAAGAAAGAAAAAATAAAGAAATAAAAAGAAAAAAAATTAATAAAATCACAGACTTTCGCCCATGCGCACTAGTTCGGACTGCTGCTGAGACAGTCTGGAGCATGCGCAGATTGTCTCAGCAGCAGTCCTGACTGGAAAACATGAAGAACGGAGCTCCCAGAAGTCTATGCAGTTTTAAACTGCATAGACTGTCCTGGAACTCGCTGGGAAAACCCATCGGGGTCTGACTGCAACATCAGCAGTCTGGAATTCATCAGGAGAAGATCTCACGACAGGTAGGGTCTGGATTGGAGTTTGCTGCAGTCTCATCAGGGGAAGATCTCACGACAGGCAGGGATTCGTGCAGGTTTCGTAGTTTACTCGGGATTTATGGTGGTTTGCTACAGGGGGGGTGTGAAAATGCCCCAGGTGCAATATACTGGTGGTTAGGCTCATGGTGGTGTGGTAGGGAATACCTTAGGCTTGAACCCTGTACCTTGTATGCAGGTGTTAAAGGTCTGAGTTCCCTACCCACCACCATTTGTAAATGAATTGCAGATTTTTGCCTCATATTTGATCTGATCTGTTCCTCATAATATCTGTGGTTTGTAAATATTGCAATGCTTGATATTTGATGGTGCAGTGGTAGCATTGTTGCTTCACAGCTGCAGGCTATTAGGTTTGATTCTTGGCTGGGGTGCCATCTTTGTTGGGTCTGTATCTTCTCCCTGTGTTTGTGTGGGTTTGCTTTTGTGTCCTCCCATGTTACAAAAACATGTCTGCATTATTTCTTCTTGGGCCTCTGCTGAAATTGTTTTTTTGTTCCAAGTCAGACTGTCCTGATTAACAAATGTTAAATAAAATTGACAGGCATTTTAGACTTCAGGTTTCTGAATGTTTAATTCCTTACATATTTGATGGTACAGTGGCAGTATTGTTGCCTCACAGTTATAGGTTTTCTGGTTTGATTCTTGGCTGGGGTGCTTTCTGTGTGGAGTCTGCATCTTATCCCTGTGTTTGTGTGGATTTGCTCTGGGGTCCTGCCATTTTACAAAGTCATGTATCTACAGTATTTCTCCCTGGGCCTCTGCTGAAAATTGTTTTTGTTCCGTCAGAAGTAAAATTGACAGGCATTTGAATTTCAGACTTCATGTTCTTCAGAAAATACATAGTTAAACAACTTTTTATTCTAGCAATAAATATATAGTAACACAACCTTTTATTATAGCAATTTTCTAAGTTTATAAGATGACTATTTGAAATTTGTCCTTATTTTTGGGACTGTCTTACCCTGTTATTGGCTTTGTCCAGGTGTCTTCTGCTAAGGTTGACAGCTACAGCAAGAACTGAATTCACTGAATATGTTTGAGGGCTGTATTCCCTCATTACTGGATTTGTCCACGTGTTTTGTGCTAGGAGGTTGACAGCTATGGTGAGAACTGAATTCATTAAATGATAGCCATTTAAGTTTCAGTCTTCCTCTCTTTCACAAAGCAGCTGATCTGGCATAGTGGTATGTTGCTCTGACTGTTTTGCACAGGGACCTTGGCAGTAAAATGTATGGTGATAACACAGCATTTTTCTTTCACAAAGCAGGTGATTTGGCATAGTGGTATGTTGTTCTGACCCTTTTGCACAGGGACCTTGGCAGTAAAATGTATGGTGGTAACACAGCATTTTATTCTAGCAGCATTCCAAGATTATACAAGCAATGTTTAATGTGTCCCTGGTTTTTGCCCTTTTGACCCACCCCAATAAATTTGGCTTTTTCCAGATTTCTTGTGCTGCAAAGTTGAGATGCAGTTAAGTATTGAGTAGATGTTACAAGGAGCTGAGAGCTGCAGGGGAAAAGAAGTTTAGTGCTGATTATGCTAAATCAGCTCACATTGCAAATAGTACAACAGGTTGTGTACTTGCTTTTGATGCAGAAGGTTGTTGGTTCTACTCCCATAAGGGGCGAATGTTGCTGTACTGAAAGTTAAGATACTAACTATGAACCTGTTATCAGTTTGCCATCCATTTTCTATTGTAATATTATTAGCTTATTTTTAATGTAATTAAGGCAATTTATTCCTCAGGGGCATCAGACACTTTATTTTTCGATGAAACCATGAAATATAAAGGTGATTGCTAGCAGCAACCTCTTCATTACAGATTTATTTAATGTGGAATTATTTAGATGACTTTTTTACTACTTCAGAGATTGTGCATATTTACTGATAATGGTGGACTGTAGAATTGTGCATAATTACTGATAATAGTGGACTGTAGAAGTTTGAGCAGACTTTTATGATGGAAATGTTCTAAATTGGGCAGTTTTGTCATTGGTGCATGCGTTTTGTTTCATTGTTTACTGGAAAAATGTTCAAAGCAATAGGAAGGTGTATCAAAGAGCACATGTATGTTTCATATGCAAGGGGTCTATGATTTGAAAACAGCCCAGAATTAATCTTTATCTGCCACGGGTAAAATGTATTTTCTTTGAATGTGGGTTTCTGTGTTGTTTCAATGAATGTGAGTTTCAATGGCAGAGAAGTTTTAATGCCAAGTTTGTTTAGCAGATGTCTTAGTGTTTGTGCTGTAAAATGCAAAATAAAACTTTCAAATGAAGTTCAAATCATCATAGAAGTAAATCAGCATGCACATTAGTGTTTATGGTAAATGGAGTGAAATAGCCAAGTAATGGATCATTGGAATGGCTGCAGGGGGAGGCTCCATTTGACCATGGTTTTGTGAGGGGGAAGGGCGGCAAACTTAGGCAGCCCCAGCTGAACCATACCTCCCAACTATCCAGATTTTCAAAGAATGAATAGATTTTTTGCTTGTTATTTTTGGTTTGTTCCTCATAAATTTTGTGGTTTTCTGGCAAATCATTTAGGAATTAAGTCACTAAATAATGACACACTGAGTTTCAGACTTCATAACCTTCAGAAAAATGCATGCTACAGTAAGACCTGTTCTATCAACTGTCTCAGTTTATACAAGAGCAATTTTTAGTACTGTTTATATGTTCCCCCAATATATTTGGCCTTGTCCAGATTTATTGCATTAACAGGTTGAGAGGTACATGCAAATAAATTGCTTTATAGAATTAGGCATAGTCAAACCTCTCAACTGTCCCTGATTTTGGCTCACAATGTTGCTCTTCCCCTAATGATCATGGAGGATTTATAATTAAGAAATAATTGTAATAATCAGTTAGATTACTTTTATTTCAGAAATGTGTGTAGATTCTTTTATTTTGTCAGCTGCTCAAGTTAGCAGTACTAATATTAAAGTATCCCTTTTTTGACAGGTTCCCAGCTGTATTGTGTTGCTATTTTATATTTTTACATCACATTTTTGGTCCATTTTTCATAAAATTGTGGGGTTTTTTGGCAAATTAGTGACAAATCATTAAAGACTGAAGTTAGAAAATAATGACAGACATTTGAGTTTCAGATTTCATACCATTCAGAAAATTCATACTAATGCAAGACCTCTATTATCTTTCTAAGTTTATAAGAGCAATATTTAAAAAGTGTCCTTATTTTTGGGCCTTTGTCCCATTTCTTTGTATGGCTTTGTCCAGATTTCTTGCTCTGAGGTTGAGAGGTATGACAAATGTGTCAGGGTCATCACAAGTCAGCCAGAGACATTTCAAACTGTGACATACTTGCTGCACCCCACTCCCCCATGTAGTGACTCTGGATGTGTCGAAGCAAGGCAAGGAGTAGTTATGCAGTGTAAATGTGCAGAGTATCCCACCCATCCAAGGTAGACACAAGTACTAGAGTGGCTTTTTATCGGTCCTTGATTTTTACAGAATGGTCTGGTTTCTGTCATTTTTTGTACTGTTGATTTATGCTTATTACTCAAAGTGCCTGTTGTTCTGTGTTTAAGTAGCAATACTGTAATGACCATTAGGTAAGCTTGGCTGAGATTGCAAGATGCAAGTAAGCTTTAATAAGCACACTGTTAAATAATTGCCAACATTGAAACCCTTTCTGTTGCCATGTAGAGAATACTTAACTAGATAATGTATAAGCTTTGGGTATTGAAATGCATATGCCAGTATTTGTAATAAAGGACATGATTATATTATTTTAAGAGTCTCATTACACTTGGAGACTTCCAGTCATCTCTGCAGGCTTTACCCATAAACAGAATGCCAATCATGTGGTCCATAACCTGTACAGTAATCCTTTTAGTGTGGTCCATAACCTGTACAGTAATCCTTTTAAGCAATGTATCTTGAGCTTATTTCTTGTTTGCTTTTCATTTTTTACTTTGATCATGTTTTCCCCATGAAACAAGTAGATGTCAGGCAGCAGGTCTTTTTTTGGATAAGGAACATTTTTACAAGAGGGAGCATCAGAGATTTCTACTTTCAGCATGTTACTTAGTACTTTAATAAAGCTGAATATAAATTCTAATTAGAACTGCAGTGCAAGAAGTGGTTTGAGATGAGTGCTGCTTGTTTTTCTTATACTTGATTTCGACTGGCATTCCATTAATGTATTTAAAAAAAAGTAATTTATTTTTTTATGCCTCACAACCTTTTTTTGTTTCCATCTAGATATTAAGCTGTCATGCAGCCAATGCATTGAAATATTTTTATTCTTCTACACTTCATTTTGTCTTGATTGGACTCTCATAATGACGGTTTGGCACCCAGGGCAGTATATTTAGTTTTTGTGGTTTTGAGCATGGCTCATCCCCTTTCTAGTTGGCCGCACCCCTTCCCATTGACCCCATCCATTCAGCTGTCACCTGCAGCCCCCCTTTGATTTGAAGTCACCAGCCGCCACTGGTGAGCGTGCTACATAAATGTGTAGAGTGATTTAGACCCTCCACATATATGTCTACAACACAGTCACATAACACATACTCACAGCTAAAGTTACATGCTATATATATATAGCATGCATATATATATGGTTTACTATCATTTGTTCAAATGGCAAAACATTTACCATTTGAAACAACAAAAAGTAAAACAGAACACAAACATTTTGAATGAACACATCAACCCAAATGATCGACACATTTGAGTTGACATTATTACCAAACCATCACATGACAGCCATATAAGAGCTGATGTAAATCAGACTCCTATACAGTATATCACATCTTTGCAGGGGGAAAGCCCCCCCTGCACCCCCCCACACCCCGCACTAATATATTCTAACTCTGAGATCACATTAGACTGGGGATATGGATGAATGTCCATTCCCCACTATAGCACAATCTCCGTGCAGATAGTCAAACCCACTTATGTGAATGCACTACTGCATTCACATACATGTGTTCGACTATCCCATCCATTTAAATTTTGTGCATAACATTCTGATTTTCGGCAGCAGTACTGCTGACAGACTGCTGTTCGCACAAACAATAGTAAACGTATAAATAAGTATAAATATATATATATGTGTGTGTGTGTGTGTGTGTGTGTGTGTGTGTGTGTGTGTGTGT
Source organism: Protopterus annectens (assembly GCF_019279795.1). NCBI lineage: Eukaryota > Metazoa > Chordata > Ceratodontiformes > Protopteridae > Protopterus > Protopterus annectens. The sequence goes on along the minus strand of NC_056727.1, from coordinate 1,039,439,875 downwards.
GTGTGTGTGTGTGTGTGTGTGTGTGTTTGTGTGTGTGTGTGTTTGTGTGTGTGTTTGTGTGTGTGTGTGTGTGTGTGTGTGTGTGTGTGTGTGTGTGTGTGTGTGTGTGTGTGTGTGTGTGTATGTGTATGGGGATGTACGAATCTCCACACTTACACACAGACTGCTGAGGTTATCTGCACCTACACACACAAAAGTTGTCTGATGGTAACAGACGAAGGCCAAATCATGACAGAACCCTGTGCCTGTGGAATGTCACCCTGTAGACAAACAATGATGAGCAGGTGCTGTAATGTGCAATGTCTTGAATGCAGGATGTGGACAGGCCATACTGTCACGGGCCAATTGCCCACCAAGCAAACTGCAACAAGCCAGACATGGCAAAACTGGTACCTGTAAACACATAGCAGGGTTATGAACAGGTACTCTACTACTAGGACACTAGGTACACTAACAGCATGAAGCAGATCCACTGTGCCAGCCACATATGCTGTATAATACAAGGGAACTTTGCGTGCTCCACAAGTACTGCACATGCAATAAGTGCTGTGAGGTATAGTGTATAGTAGTAGGTACGTAGGGGTTCTAATCTCACATCAGCCATCTTGTGTGTGTAGATGTTTCTCTTATAATGGTACAGACATGCCCATCCGACCTATGTTTGTGAAATAGTTAATCATTTTATGGCCCTGTGACTAGCTTCCTCCTGAACATCGGCCTCCCTGTCAGCACCTGCTGATGTCATCCACCTTAACAGCACTGGCTGATACTCTGATAACAGATAAGCTATGTGGAACATGCGATAACTACCTAGTGCTATAGTGTATATGACTATATAGGTAGGGGTTCTAATCTTACAACAGGTAACTCTTTATGTCTGTATAACTGTATCCTCTTGCAACAGTGTACACATGCCTGTATTGCCTATCTTTGTGCAATGATCATACATTTTAAGTATCTGTGACTACTCCCCATTGGCCTTCTTTACAAGGCCTACCAATGTCATCCACCATAACAGCCCTGGCTGACAGTCTAACAACAGATAAGCTCCATGGCGCATGTGATAAGCAAATAGTGCTATAGTGTATATGACTAGATAAGTAGGGGTTCTAATCTCGAAAAAGCAAACTGTGTGTGTGTGTGTGTGTGTGTGTGTGTGTGTGTGTGTGTGTGTGTGTGTGTGTGTGTGTGTGTGTGTGTGTGCATGCAAATATATTCCCATGCAGCAGTACACACATAGGCATGAGTGTGCAATGACAATGCATTTTACTGCCCTGTGACTAGCTTCATGCCTTAAATAGCCTACATTTACCTCGGCATAAATGCTATCCACCACCACTTACATTTGTATATATATATATATATATATATATATATATATATATATATATATATAGAACACCCCTGTAACACATATCAAGGGTAGCAGGCCTTGTCACAGGGTATGCATACATGATTACCCTGACTTCCCCCATTGTCCCTGACACACTGTTCTACACATATGCAGCCAGATAACCATGCATGTATACAGTCATACCTTGCTGATGTCATGTAGCTGCTGGGCTGCTTTACCATCCTATGCTGCTGTATTGCTGCAATCTCCATAGTTCAGCCAATCAGACCCCTGGAACATAAGCATACACAGTTATGTGAGACACCTGTCAGTCTGAAACACTACTGGCGGTGTAACATCATGCAACAAACATACACAAACTATGATGTATATACATGACAGATGCCAACATACAGCACCAGTCATGTCTAGATCCCAATAGCAGTTCCTACAGGGGACATGTATGTCACCTGTAATAATTTATTGCAACAAACTTTCCATGACACCCAAGGCATATAGCCATATCAAGAGTACACATTTTATTTCTTTTATGTTAATATATGTTATTATTCCTGCACATATTTCCCTTATTTTATGCATTACATGCACATGCATGACAATGATTTTAGCAGTCTGTGAAAGCTGAATAAATACTTATTTACACATAATACAGACTACCTCACCTATGTACCAGTCATCCCTGTGGAGAAAATATCTGTCATCATAACATATCTGAACCAGTAAGCTCTATTAGTACACGACACTGGATTCAAACTCTGGTCTGTGTGTGTAAACATGTACTTTCTACACAGCATTTAACAAACTAAGCCACTAAGTCACTGCTGTAATCTGACTGACTGATATTTACCTAGAGCTCACCTGGAAACCTGGTATGTCCCTTTATTTTTTTACTCCACATATTTTCATCCCTGTATAGATATTGGTGATTATTGATGCTGGAATCATTAAGTACAATACTACATCATTTGGAAAATTGATGTTTTTTCCATAAACCTTGGGCTTATTGGTTCATACAATGATTGGCTTAGGGCCAATTACACTTTAGGAAATACAGTAATTGTGACACAGTACTATTGGTTGCTACTGCACACAATTGATACTTTTGTGATCACATTACATAGTGATTTTTCCTTTCGGCCTAGTGCTTATTGATCTATGTATGAATCGGCTGGGGCCTTATAGTCACATGGATATTAGTCATGTGATCACTTTTTTTAATTTTTTTTAGGGACCTTTGGGCTCTCAATTTTTCATTAAATGTTTTGCATTTGACTTTTGATTCTGGCATCATATAATCAATATTTTATTATTTTTTTTGATTTTGTACATCATGGAATTGAATAGTCTATTAAAGGGCCTTGCCTCTGACAGGGATGACTTAACTGTTTTTAAAATAGGGATTGGCCGGATTGATAGTGGATGGCACTGATACTGGTCCCAATGTTGAGAGCTGTGAGGATATTTTTCTGGATATGAACAAACATATGCATCTATTACGTAACAATGTATGGCACTACAAGCTTTTTCGGGCTTATCTGACTAAGGGAATAACACCAAGACGCCTATGTATCTGTACACAGCCATTAGTTAGTAATCCCGATGATATTTTATTGAAACATTGGGGTATTGTGCAACAGCAGGTGTCTCTTAAATTTGCTGAAATATTAGCTGAGCACCACAACAGGATTATAGATCAAGAGATAGAGTCCATCACTCACTTATGTGATGCAGCCAAAAAAATATGAAGGGTAACCCATATACAACACCAGCCTTAAGAATCTTGGTAAGGAGCTGATCGCTCTTGAAACCCAACTCAAGGAACGAAAGAAGAAGAAGTTCCTGAGGGACTTAGGTGATTATGATAAGGGGGACACTTTTAATATGGGTAAGGACAAACATATTCGATTTACACAACACAGCAGGACCCCGTTTAAAAGGAAACACATTAAATCTATTCTTAAAAAGGGTTCCACACTTAGTACAGATACATCAGGTGACGAATCATCTTCTGGCTTAGAGACTGACCCAGTGGGTGCCAACGTCTCTCCAGCAATGAAAAGGAGGAATTCTATTGCTTTGCAGGATTTACACCTAGGAGGAGGGGGGCAGGAAACACCATGGAAGTAAACAATATGGAGGCTTTCCTCTAAATGTTTGTACACAAGGAACAAATGTGAATGTAACTAATATTTCTACACATACCCTCACTGCTTTAGATGTGGAAATCTTGAATAAAGGACTATCATTCATTCCTGTTTTTTTTGTTCCTGAAGAACATTTTCTTAATGATATATTATCTTTTTACAGGAATTTAAATCTTAAATTATTTTTTCAGGACCAGATGACCTCAAATATCACTGATTATTTCAAATATCATAAGTCTTCATTCATGCCCCCTATGAATCATAACGTGCTTTTATTCCAAAACGCTATAATCAAGGATATTCACTTCCAATTCAGGAACTATAGACCTTTGGCGAACAATATTTCTAGAAATTCTGTGGATAACATTATTAAGCTAGCCAACAATCATGAGTTAGTTATCATAGGGGCAGATAAGGGAGGGGCTGTAATTGTACAAGATTGGCATCAGTACGATATGGAAGCTAATAGCTGTCTGATGCATGTTATTATACACATCTTAGTATTGATCCTACCCCCTTCTTTAAACAACAAATTGATGGTTTCCTTTCCTTAGCAGTTGAGAAGGGCATTATTAGTCAGGACAGCAAATCAAATTTGACCATCATTAATCCAATCTGCCAAAGATACACAAAGACCTACACAATCCCCCAGGTAGGCCTATTGTCTCTGGCAGGAATTCACTCATGGAACCTCTGTCCCTTTTTCTTAACAAATACCTGCAACCACTCCTTAAATGTGTCAGAGCATGCATTAGAGACACCACTGAATTTCTTAGATTATTTCTGAGGTACAATTAGAACCAGAATGGTTGATGTGTACATTAGAAGTCACATCCCTTTATACTAATATTCCACACTGGGCAGGATTAGAAGCCTTAGGTTATTGGTTAAACAAAACAGAAATGTATAAACCAGGTATCAACACACTGCTCCTTTTTCTCACTGAACATGTGCTCTCAAAGAACATATTTTTCTATTGGGACAAATGCTTCTTACAGATTAAGGGTACAGCTATGGGAGCATCTTTTGCCCCAATATATGCCAATTTGTTTATGGCATCTGGATGATTGCTGGTTGGTGTGGAGAGCAGATGTGGATTACCTTTTGGAATTCATTACATGTCTAAATGAAAACAAGTGCGGAATTGAATTTGCGGTCAACTATGAAAAAAACAAAATAATTTTTTGGATGTGTTGGTTTCTAGAGCATCTGACCACACACTGACCACCGATGTTTATCGGACATTCCCCGAAACTAATTCACTTCTCCATGCCACCAGTTTTCATTCACCCCACATCTGTAAAAACATCCCTAAATCTCAATTTATGAGGATGAAATGCATTTGTTCCAATGGAAACACTTATGAATGCTTCAAGGACAATCTGGTTCTTAGATTTAGAGACAGAGGTTATAAAATGGGCAAGGTTTTACATATGAAACACAATGTTGATAATATGGAGCATGAGAATCATCTCCACTATAAAGCCAAATGTAATAGGGGTGGGGGGCCCCTTAGATTAGTCACTACATATGGACGCAACACCAAGGTATTAATGGATATTGTACAACATCATTGGAATATCTTCACATCTGACACGAGACTTGGTGAACTTTTGGGCAACAGATGCCATTTTTCATTTAAAAAAGACAAAAATCTTGCTGCTTTCTTTAATCATTATAAACATGGTCAACCTCATAATAAGAATCTTACCCAAGTATTCTTGTCAGGTCATCCCTTAATTGGTTGTCACCCTTGTGGGCATTGTGTTCACTGTCCCAGGATTTTAAAAAACAAAATCTTCAGTAGTCAAAATACCCCTCAAGTCTATGACATTTCATTTTTTGCTAATTGTGCTACTGATTGGGTGGCTTACCTAGCTAGTTTCAATTGTTCATCATTCTATATAGGGCAGACCTCCAGACCTCTTAAATTCAGAATATCTAAACATCTTAGCAACATTAAACACCATAAGGAAACCAATGCCCTTTATAAACACACAATGACACACCAAAATGCCACATTTAATTTTACTATAATAGATAAAATAATGAGACCCAGAACCAATAAATTGGGATGGCATGATTTGTTAAATAGTATGGAGAAAGAAATGGATTATTAAACTGGGAGGTCTCTTTAAACCAGGGCTTGATGAGCATCTGTAATTGATCACATGTCCTTTGAATTATGTATATAAAGTATTTCTTACTCTTTTGACAATTACACAGATGAAGGCTATGTAACTGTGCAGACAAAACCGGGTTGTCTTTTTGCTAAGGGCACTTTTATAATAAAGGATTAATCTGTTGTCAAAGTATGCTGGTCTCTTATTTTTTGGTTTGCATTGATTTCTTTTGAGACTGTGCAGCTGCCGTACTCACAGATGTTTCTTCAGTTCTAGAGATACTAGGTAACCTATACATTAGTAAGTAAAATGCAGGTGTACAAAATATATTGTTTCTGGGTTGAAATAGCAGCTCTAATTCTACAAGTATTGCACAACAGTTTATTATAGATACCTTCATGCAGTTACTGCAATAGTTTCAACTTTTTCTTGCATAATAGTTGGAATTATGTAGCTGCAATTCCACAGTTATTGCCTAAAATGTTTTGTGCAGTACTGATGTATGCTCTAATGTTTTTCTTTATTATTTGACTATAGGTAGCATACTACAGCTGTACTCACCACACTCACGGTGCAACCTGGCCAAGCAACCTGAGTGCACCTAGGCATTGCAAGCTCTCACCTCTGCAGCTGTTAAGAGAGAAGCACACCATTATGCTTATCAGTTTAGCAGACATTCAAGATTAAATATTGGTGAAACACAGATCAACATACTTACACACATGTGGAACATTTCCCACCCAGAATTCTTGGACCCAAGCATCCAAGTGAGCCCCCTTCCTTCTTTTCATGACATCATGGTGGTGACGACACTGCTCATCTGTGTGGGGGATACCAGTTTCACTTGCCAGCTGGTCCCAGGCCTCTGCTTTGTACTCTGAGCCCTGGTAACCTTTCTGTATGAGATATCTTCATGGTTTTTGACTAGGAGTCTCACCATGACCCTGGACTCCTCAATGCTCCACTGCTGCACTCAAAAGCGCAAACCCTCTCCAACACCTGTCATTGTATCCTTCAGAGACAGAACTCCAATGGATTATGGTGTATTCCCACCCATTAGGCTTAATATAACCCTTTTTCCCACCCTTATGTGCCATTGGGCAATATTTAAAAATGTGGTATGTTGTTTAGCACTGCGCAAACCAGCTCAGCTGTACTGAGCAGTGCTTAAACTGGTAATGCTTAGAAGTGCTTAGCAGTGCACAAACCAGTCAAGTGCAGCTAATCGGTGCTAATCACTGCCAAGTGGTGCTTAAACAGAGATTATTTAACCAGTGCTTATCATGATTTAGCATAGCTTAGCAGAGCTTAGCAGGGTGCAGCAGATCATCATTTAAAAATACTTGGCATTAGTTATCTTACAAAAATAATTGCTTAATTTCCCTTCCATATATTCAAACCCGTAACTACTGCACAGGAGTCTGTAATGCTATCCACTTCACTACATGGATACATAGAATAGTGATATTCTTTTACATATACCTCTCAGCTACGTTTAAGCACTGCAAAGCATCATGCCGTGCCATTCAAACCCGATAAGCTATGCTTAGACTTGAGCTTTGGATTTATAATTAAATGCATCCAGTTTCTATTTTTAGATGTCTGGCATGTGTCAATTGCTGTGCACCACACATTAAAAAAAAATTAGTACATAAAAGTTACTACATATGCATACATTGCTATATTGCACTTTGGCAGTGAAAAGGGTACGTTACTCATCTGTGGACACAGTTGGTAGCACACTCGCTACATGGATTCAGTGACCATGTTCCATGGCTCTCCCTCAGTAATGCATCATAATTAATATTATATATAGTGCGCTACTGGGGAGGGGGCATGTACATGGCCATGGTACCGTCCATGTAGGCTGTACACTATGTCTACATGGATTTTATTAAATCTGGGGGATGAATTTTGTAACATCCAGTAAAATGATTTCAGCATTTAAATGATGCCTCTACTTTGCCCCACAGACAAAAAAAATCACACACACTGTTGCAGAGGATTTGAACATCATTTGGTGATATTGTATAAGTATTTTCTTTTGTATCTTTTTGGTTAATAGATTATCTTAACAGTTCTCTTTGCAGTCTCATTAAGCTGTTATAATTAAACTGTCTTGTTAAAGTAAAAAATAAGATAGCAAATAGCATCAAAAAGTAAGGGTTTCAGTAATAGTAGTATTACTGAAAGTTCAAAACCTGGCACCCATTATTTCACACAGTGTTTAGTCTTCCATCTTAAGTACTTCAGTGATTATCTGCTAAAGCAAATGTAATTCTCATCTGAAGACAAAACCTATTAACTTCCATTTTTCATACCCCATTCCTCCCAGTGCTGCCTCTCCCACCCCAACATTTACCACCACCTTTCTTACAAATGGAAAGCTTCAGATTGTACTGCCTTAACCTTTTACTCTTTCTGCTGTTATATTACCTTCTTCTGCTTAACAACTTGAAAGGATCAAACTTGTAAATATATATTATACATTTATTGCACCTCTCACTAGATACCCCCCACCCCAGATTTACTAATCTTCTATGCAGGACTAGCTTAGCCTTGCAAAGAAGTGGACATTTAGGAGCAGGATGGCAGTGCACCATGCATATTAATGAAAGCACACTGCCTGAGCTCCTAATCATACACGGAGCATGTAAGAGTGCAGGGTGCATGTCTGAGAGCTGAGTTCTCAGAATATACATGCCCCCTGCAATGAAGTACAGCAGAAAGCCCTAAATGAATGAGTGAGACCACTCATAGGTGTCCGCATACCCCCAGCAACATCCCGCCACGTGTACAAGAGCAATAGTAAACACAAACAATATAAAGATACCTTTTTTTTATGAAACAGATTAAATTTAACCATAGGTGCATGGGTTTGCCCATTGCTTAGCTACGGTTAATGCAGCTTAAATGGCAGAAGAGCGAGCAGTCATTCCCGGTTCTAGTCCCACTGCAGCACATTCCATTTTCCATGTCAAATCACGTTATGACCAATATTTTTAGTTGCATAACCTACTAAAAAACATATATTTGTTAACTGGAGTACTGCATTAAATGCAGATGTGAGGTGTCAGTGTCATAATGTTGCAAAGTCCACAGATAATCACATGTGCCCCATACAGTATATTTTCACTGGAATCAGGGATACAAATGGAAGGTAAAATGTGTAATGAGTAACTCAATGCAGCTTCCAAATCCCCACCTTCCCAAGAACCATTAGACATTACTGTCTAAATTAGTGCAGTGGTAAGTGAGAGTAAGCACTAGTAAGCAAGTGCAAGCAGTATTAAGTAGAAGTAAGAGGGAGTAAGCATATGTAAGCACTAGTAAGTGGGTATAAGCCCGTTTGCATGGGGGTAAGCAATGCGCACACAGGGTAAGCAATATGAAAGCTAACTCTCTGTAAGCATCTTTAACTGAAGGTTAGCAATGCTTACCCTTGTGCAAACCCATGCAAACCTGCTTACAAGTGCTTAAAAGTGTCTTAATCACTCTGTATCCAACAGCTGCTGTTCTGCCCATCAACAAAATAAGCAGCCTTGTAGATCTTGAACCCAGGACCCTATATACTACAGTCACAGTTGTTAACCACCAAGCCATCATAGCAATACATAAGAATGAGGTATCACCAAACAAATCCTCATTATAGTAAAATCAAACTGAACATGTGAAAGGAATCAGTATACAGGCATATGTTCTATAACCTACTACATAACATAAATATGTGAACTGGAGTACTGAAGTAAGCCTAGATGTGAGGTGTAATTGTAATAGAGTGTTGAAGTCCCCTATTAAACACAAGGACCACATACAGTGTATGTACACATGAATCATTGATACCAGACATATATATATATATATATATATATATATATATATATATATATATATATATATAAGATGTAATGAATAATAAATCAATGCCAAAAAACAAATATAATGCAAAGTCAATTTTAAGCAATGCTAAGCATTACACAGGCCAGCTTAGTAGGTGTAAGCAATGTGTAGGCCAGCTAACTCAATTTTCCCTGTTGTATACCCCTTTAAACAATGCCAACTTTAGGTAAGCAGGTTTGCCCATAGCTTAGCCTTTTCAAAACCATCCAGTCACAGCAAATTGTAGGAATTTTGCCCTACCTAAACCCAACAAGTGGGAATACATTTCATAACTGGTTGTAGCCTCCCCTTGCAGGCACCATGTCAGAAAGGAGAGAGGCAGTGCACTTTCAGGCACAGTGCTGGGGCATTCAGGAGTCCAGAATTATAGCAGGACTCCTTGTCAAAGACCATGAGCAGAGACTGCTGCAGGGCCAGTACCAGGGTTCCCAATATGAGGTGGAAGCCTGGGACCGTTTCGCTCGTGACCTCACCAGTGCCACTGGCATACCTCAAACTGGTGAGCAGGTCAGGCATCACTATGCTGACCTGAAGTGGTGAAAGGGGGATATCTTGGATTAGTGGATTCAAGAGGCTAGGATGGCAGGGGTTGTCCCAGCTGTGTGTAAGTATCACTCTACTACCTGTTTAATAATTGCCAGCTCATGTATATTATGGATAGGTATGGCTAAATATTCCTCTTATGTCCTTCATAGTGGCAAGTGAGTGGGCTGTGAACCAGGAGGCCCATGGATGTCAGCTGGAGAGGTTGCAATGTGAGGCAGGTTAGTAATACCCTTGCATGTACTGTCATAGGAAATAAATCTAAAAGTATTACTAAGTTAATTGCCAGTATAAAACCTGATTTGTTTAAGGCAAGTACTGCATACACCAGAGAATATGGCAGGAAGAGTCTCATATATTTTGTATGTAAATAAAAGCATAATAGCCTGACAATAAAGGTCTAACTGCTGGACTGCATGTGTATACTCTGGTATCATATGGTAATGTAGATTTGCAATCACTTAATAGTAGCATTGTATTAAGCACTACTAAACACACTGTGCAACACAAATAGTATGTGTAGGAATGTTTGTATATGACTGGTGTAATCCCAAGAGGTCATTTAGTACAACTGAGAGAGACATAGACAGAAAACAGGAAAAGGCAGACAACAAAATCCGAATAGTACATGCAATTGAGATGTGAACTGTTTTATTTTAACCCACACAGCCATGGTTTGAATACTGAGAGTAGTAGTAGTCTGCATACAGAATCATACCCCACAACTGTACAGATATGTCCAGAATGTCCAGTAAATTGGCCCATATCTGCTGCCTGTCACTCTGTCCCCCTGGAAAATCAGTGGGATGATCCCAGACATATAGAAAGCAAACAAGAAATACAACTGATTGTCACACATCTATAAGAACAAACCTGTCACTCTAGCAACTCCCAAAACTGTTATGAGAGTAATAAGCCAAGTATGTTCCATCCACACCCCCCATGTTGTCAGGCTGTGACCAGAGTGTGTACAGTAATAGAGTGAGATGTAAGTGCATAATAGTAATGCAGAATCTGGTACTTTGTGTGGCAACATTCAGGAAGTGCTAACAAACATTGCTCCCACATGTCTGTCAGATATGAACACTGTGCCCAGAAATAAAAGAATGATACCCTGCACTAGTACTGTTTACTTTGGTATTGTATGGCATTGTGAGTGTTGCAGTAGCTCTAAATAATAAGGTATTACTTGTCACCCACACTGTGCTGCATAATATAACTGTCTAGGAAATCCTATATAAGAGTGTTGTAATACAAGGTCAGAATGTAAAACCACAGGAGAAGTATAAGACAGAAATCAGATAAGAGATATACAACAATTTCTATATAGCACACATAACTGTGATGGACAGTGTTTTAGTTTTAGCAGACATAGCCATGGTCTGAATCCTGGGAGTGGAATTAGGCTGCATACAGAATTATACCCCACAACTGTACAGATAAGTCCAGAATGTCCAGTATATCGGCCATATCTGCTGCGTGTCACCCTGTTCCCCTGGGAAATCAGTGGAATGATCCCAGATGTTTAGGCAGCAAACAGGAAATACAACACATCTATAAGGGGTTGGGAGGGTGGCCTAATGGTTAAGGTGTTTGCCTTACAAACACAAGGTACAGGGTTTGAATCTCACAGTGGATAACTGGCTAGGCTTAAAATGGCTCGCAAGGGTAGTTAGCCTAGTACTGACCTATGAACCTATGAACCTATAAGAACAAATCTGTCACACTAGCAACTCCCCAAATTGTTATAGTGAGTAATAAGCACGTATGTTGCATCTACACCCCCATGTTGTTGAACTGTGACCAGAGTGTGTACAGTAACAGAGTGAGATATATGTGCTTAATACTAATGTGAAATCTGGTAATTTGTGTGGCATCATTCAGGTAGTGCTAACAAACATTGCTCCCACAGGTACATCAGATATGAACATTGTGGCGAGAAATAAAAGATTGATATCCTGTACTGGTACTGTTTACTCTGGTATTATATGGCATTGTGAGTGTTGCAGTTGCTCTGAATAATAAAGTATCACTGATCAATGTGACCCACACTGTGCTACATAATATAGCTGTCTAGGAAATCCTGTATAAGAGTGTTGTAAGTCACTAAAGGTTGAAGAGGGCAATAGTCTAAATATGTCCCAGTTCACCTGCATGTGGTCAAGACATGGCCAGAGTCTGTGCAAAAAGAGATACACAGGTATGTGCATAACATCAACCTGGAATCTGGATGTATGTGTAGAAACAGTTAGGATTAAGAAACAATTCCTCCACTGGTATACCAGGTAAGCGGTATATACTGCAGGTAAAACCAGTTCATGTATATAGATGTCGACAGCCATATCACTGACCAAACTAAGGCAATATGGTAGTGTAGTAATATGTATAAGATACAGATAACAGCACTCACTAGGAAAATAATGTGAACTACAGGAATATACTAGTTGTTAATTGACATCTTTCTCTCCCCCCACCATATTTCCAACAATACACTAAATACCCACCTCAACTGGTACGTGATGACTCCACTGCAATGTTGGGACATATGCCCTATTGTTTGATAATTATTTAAATCTGTTTCTATGCATGTGCTATGCACGAAGGTAAGCACTGCTAACTTCTTGTTACAATTTCTTATACTCAGCTTCTAGATTGCTTAACCTGTGTAGGCATTGCTTACCCCCGCGCAAACAAGCTTAAACCCCCTTACTGCTGCTTAAAAGTGCTTACTCTCATTATAATTTCTTTAATAGAAATGAAAAAGGGTTGATAGGAAAGTGGTGAAAAAGGGGCACAAAGAGCGAAAGACAGTAGGGAAAATAGCTAAGGATGTGCAAGATGGGTGTAGGGAAGGTCCATAGCTACCCATTTCTTCTACAGTAACAAGTGTGCATATACACTGATTTAGAGGTAGATTTGGACACTCAAACCCCTGAGAGAGGGGTGAGGACAACAATAATATGTTGTGAAGCCAATTAGACCAGATTACATGTCCAGTGGACACGTGTGTGAAATGGACAGCTATGTATGTGGCGAGATTTTTTTTTTTTTTTGGAACAGATTGCCTTTTTTTTAAGGTGAGAGTGGGATGTTGGAGAGGGATAGTTGGTATATATGGGGAGGTAGGTTGGGTAGGATAAGAGACAAGACAAACAAGACAGCATACAAGGGCAGTATATGACACATGTGGGGGGTAAGCACCTTGGATATGATTTTTATGATTTATGATTTGATTTATGATTTATGATTAGTACTAAGCTAACTGCCCTTGCGAGCCATTTTAAGCCTAGCCAATTGTCCCTTGTGAGACCTAAACCCTGCACCTTGTGTTTGTAAGGCAAGCACCTTAACCATTAGGCCACACTCCTAACCCTTGGAGGGGTGTTTGGAAGTCGGAAGCCCATGAGCCCCCTAGTGGAAACAGTGGGACTAAGGTCCCCACCCATGGGCAGTCACCACTGCACCTTCACAGCCCCAAAGGTGGCTGTGCTGGGGGCTGAGTAGGAGGAGCAGGCTGACCCTCTTGTTATGCCACGCAGCCCTCAAGCTGGCATAACAGATCTCCAAACTCCCTGCAGAGTTCACTACGCACCAGACCCTGGATCTGATGACAGGTGACAGCATCCTGTCTGCACCCACTCCCAGGAGGGCGAGCCCCATCCCCTGAGGCAATTCCACCCAAAGATGGTGCAGGACCAGCAGACTGGGAGGTCCCGGGGTGGGCCCCAGATGTGCTGGTGCCGAGTGCCATAGCTGGGACTGGCCTTCCCAAACGTGCTATGGTGTTTTAATTTTACAACATATGTGGGTTAGTAATAGTCAACATATTCCAGGAATACATTTAACAGCATGCATAGATATTCCCATTAACCTGAATCAACAGATATGGAACAGTTGCATAGCAAACAGAACACATGTATATATGGAACGACAGTGGCCATTAAAATAGCATGCAGGTATATTGATGGCAGCATGCCACCAATGTGGGAGTATTTCAATATGGCACATGCATAGAACAAATTTCAATATTTATCAAGCAATAGGACATATGTCCCAACATTAGATTTAATAGTGCACATACCAATTGAGTTGTGTATTTAGTTTATTGTTACAGATATGGTGGGGGGGAGATGTCAATTAACAACTTGTATATCCCTATAGTACTCATTACCTTCCTAGTCAGTGCTGTGATCTGTACTTTACACGTATTATTACACTACCCTATGGCCCTAGTTTTGACAATGGTATGGATGAAGACAACTATATACATGAACTGAGTTTTACCTGCAGTATACACCTCTTACTTGGTATACCTGTGGAGGTATTGTTTGTTAACACTACCTGACTGTTTCTACGCATGTTCCCAGATTCCAGGGTGATGTTATGCACATACCTCTCCATCTCTTATTGCACACACTCTGGGCATGTCTTGACAACATGCAGGTGAAACCGGGACATATTTTGACTATTGCCCTCGTAAACCTTTGGTGAGTTGTACAATGACAGGTTTGTTTTCATAGACATCTTCCAAATATTTACAGGCCTGACAGTCAGCCATATGACATTAAATGCTGCTTACATGTCAAAGATTAGCATGCTGATATGCCAGGGTGGCATGGTAACAGCCAACAGATATGGGCCAATTCTCTGGACATTCCGGACAGATCTGTACAGTTGATGGGTATGATTCTGCATACAGCTTACTATCACTCCCAGGATTCAAACCATGGCTGTGTGTGCTAAAATAACACAGTGCACATCACAGTAGGGTGTGCTATATAGATATTTGCTGTGTATCTTTTCTCTGAATTCTTTCTATAAGTCTCCCATGGTTTTACAATCTGACCTTGTAATTTCAACACTCTTATGCAGGGTTTCCTAGACAGTTTTATTATGTAGCACTGTGTGGATGACAGTGATGAGTAATTCCGTATTAGTCAGAGATACTGCAACACTAAAGTTGCCATACAATACCAGACAAAACAGTACCAGTCCAAGATTCCAATATTTTATTTCTAGGCACAGTTTTATTATCTGACAGACCTGTGTGAGGAATGTTTGTTAACACTACCTGAATGTTGTCACACATATTACCAGATTCCACATTATTATTATGCACATACATTTCACTCTGTTACTGCACACACTCTGGTCATAGCTTCACAACATGGGGGTGGAGTTGGGACATACTTTGCTTATTACTCTCATAACACTTTGATGAGTTACTACTGTGACAGGTTTGTTTTTATGGATATATTCCTGACAGTTATGATGTCTGACAATCAGTTGTATGTCATTATTTGCTGCCTAAACTTCTGGGATCATCCCACTGATTTTTCAGGGGGACAGGGTGAAGGGCAGGGGACTTACACCAATTATCTGGACTTTCTGGCAATACCTGTACAGTTTTGGGGTATGATTCTGCATACAGCTTACTATGACTCCCAGGATTCGAACCATGGCTGTGTATGCTAAGAATACAACACTTCACATCTCAGTTGAGTGTGCTATTTGAATTATGCTGTTGATCTTTTCACTGTTTTCTGTCTAAGTCTCTCTCAGTTGTACACTATGACCTCTTGTGATTACAACAGTCATATACAGACATTCCTACATATTTTATTTATGCAGCACAGTGTAGGTAACAGTGCTTGATACAACAGTACTATTAAGATATTGCAACACTACATTACCATATGATAACAGAGTAAACACAAGGAGTTCAAGAGTTAGACCTTTATTGTCAGGCTGTTAACCTTTTATTTACATACAACCTATATGAGACTCTTCCTACCATATTGTCTGGTGTATTCAGTACATGCCATACACAATACAGGTTTTATACTGGCAATTAACTTTCTACTACTTTTAGATTTATTTCTAATGACAGAACATGCAAGACTATTACTAACCTGCCTCACGATACAACCTCTGCAATCTACAGGCATGGGCTTCTTGGTTCACAGCCCACTCATCTGCCACTGTCAAAGACATAAGAGGAATATTTAGCCATACCTATCCATAATATACATGAGCTGGCAATTATTAAACAGGTGGTAGACTGATACTTACACATGTCTGAGACATCACCCATCCGACTAGCCTCTTGGATCCACTTATCCAAGAGCTCCCTCTTTCCCCACTTCTGGTCAGCATAGTCATGCCTGACCTGCTCACCAGGTTGAGGTATGCCAGTGGCACTGGTGAGGTCAATGGCGAGATGGTCCCAGGCTTCCACTTTATATTGGGAACCCTGGTACTGGCTCTGCAGCAGTCTCTGGTCATGGTCTTTAACAAGGAGTCCTGCCATGACTTTGGACTCCTGGATGCCCCGGCGCTGTGCCTGGAAGTGCACTCCTTCTTTCACACTGGTCATAGTG
>NC_056727.1:1039400931-1039418431 GCF_019279795.1 Protopterus annectens | reverse complement strand
GACTGAGACAAAATTAAGAAAGGATCCTAAAATCCATTAACATTAAGTCCTAGAGAACTGGACATTAACTAAGTCAGTTATTTGTTTTTTTAGAAATACATATAGTCTGTTGTATAATACATCCCACACAAATTCTAAGTAAGAACAATATTTATAAATTTTATTCCTATCAAGTACACTATTATACTGGCAACATTACAATATGTAATCTGTAATGTATCCTTTATTTAAATGGGGCAACTATTATAACTTAGAGGAGGGTATACTTATTCTGAATTGAAGTGTTGGACATTTTCTGCTCTTTTATATACTGGGAGTAGGATTGTATATGTAAGTTATGTTCATTCTTTTACTTGTTTTATTTTCTGTTTGTAATCTCAAGAAAGAGCTGATGCATGAAATTTAATTTAGGTTACATGTGTGTGGTCTTAAATGACAATAAAGTTTACTTTCAAACTTTGAAACATGTCTACAGCATTATCCATCTTCTGAATGAAGGTATTAACATCTGTTTATGCTGATTTGGTCCAGATTAACATCTTTAAGCAATGATTAAGCCCTTATAAAAATTATTAATATGGTCATACAAAAAGGATACTAACCTGGTTAACAAAAGGAAAAAAAAACATACTCCTCCTTAAATGTAAACCTGAAAACTATCCTAAGAACTACAGACCCATGACTTGTGTTCTGAAATATAAAACATATGTACCAGAATTGATGAAGACAAAGTTTATAGTCAGCTATAAAGCAACATTAAATTGTGACAATAGAACAGAAAGGTGAAAAAGAAAACTATTTGTAATGAAGGAATATCTATTATTAAACAAAGCCAAAATAGAAAGCTGTAAAAAGAGGTGGTACCTAAACATGACAAGGATAGATTGCAAAAAAGACAGAATTTCACCTTTATGGAGTATGTAAAATGTTCTCTATATGGATAAATTGCATATCAATCACTATGAAACTGTGGCAAACCACTTTACAACTCAGTTATGATAAAGGGTAAATTATTATCCCAGGGATAAAAAAAAAATCAAAGAGGGATATTTCAAGGTTATTTGTTAGCATCAATGCTGTTTTTTCTTGCTGTTAACCTATCAAGCTGTTTACTTATTAGACAAAGCTATGGTTACAGCTTGACATCCAGAAGCCAGCTATGCCCAATGATATAACTTCCTTTCATGAATGATTTAAAACTGTGTAGCTCATCAGACAAGCAATAGAAAGCACAAATGGAAATAGTACTTTTTCAGTTGATATAAGTATGACATTTGGCCTTGAAAAATGTGGAAATGCTATATATAAGTGGAAAACTAAAGCATCCAGAAAGTTTCCATCTGGGAGAGGAACGTAATATAAAAGAACTTGAGCACAGTGACATTTATAAATATTTGGGAATTCATGAAATGCCAGCAATAAAGAATGAATAAATGAGAACTAAGATTTGTAAGGAACATTTTAAAAAGCTAAACTAACACTGAAAACTGTCTTGGTATCTACAAATAAGGTTCAAGCTACAAATCAGATTTTCTTCTTGCTCTAGTGTACAGCTTTGGTGTGGTTGACTAATTCCAAAAAGCACTAGAGCAGATGGAATAGAAAAGAAGAAGTCTGCTTCATGCTTATCAGATGACACATAAAATCAGTTCAAGATCAATGCATGACATGGCGCCATATATTTCCCGCAGTCTGAAGGAAGAACAGACCCCTGAAACTGACTATATGTATAGGTCTGAAAACATGGGACTGACTCGTACCTCTCAATCTCTTAATGTACAAACTCAGGACAAAGCTTGACAACATGGGGGTACAAATAGGGACATATTTTGAATATTGCTCTTATAAACATAGAGAGTTGCTGCAGTAACATAATTTGTTTTCATATACATTTTCTGAAGGATTATACGTCTGAAACTCAAATGTATGTCATTATTTAGTGACTACAGTTCTGAGATCATCCCAGTAATTTGCCACAGAGAAAGAGGAACATGCCATAAATATGAGCCAATTATCTGGACATTCTGGGGAAATCTGTACAGTTGAGAGGTATGGACTGACTGCATGCATTCTTGTTAAAATCATCAGATGCAAACATACTGAATAGTCTAAACATTGAAGAATGCAAGCCTAAAATGAAATCTTTGATAAGATTAGCAGAAGCATTTCAGAAAAGATTGGGAATGAAAATCAAATCAGAAGTAGACAAAAACAGGTGACTGCCAAAAGTGCCAAAATGAAAGAATATAAAGAGCAATACAGAAAGATAGGAAAGAAAGTTGGAAAGACTACAATTATTGTGTCAAGTGCATAGAATTGCTGAAACAGCAATGTGTTGATTGATATGTAACCAACAATTGGTTAAGGTTATGTGACTTTAAATCAAAAGACATTAATATTGGCAGCTCAATTCAGTAAACTACATATACAATGGTTTATGATATCTGTGGAAAAAGTGAGAGATTCAGGTAAATGTAGTTTCTGTAGTGCAGAAACATTTATATATCTTGCTGCTGGTTGTGATATACTCATGGCTGAGAATCTGGATACTGAAAAGCACAATAATTTGGTAAGGCTGTCGTATTGGGGATTTTGCAAACACCACATAATACAGATAGCTGAGAAGCAGGATACGTGAAAGAGAATTTCTGAAAATGAAGAAGTGGATCACACATCATCGTCCATTACCAACAGCCAAAAAAGTAGAAGCAAAAAGGAAAAACAATGCAAATATTGCAGTAGAAGAAAAGTGGACACGTAGCATTCACCATAGAAATAGTAAAGCCTACTAATTATAGTATTCTCTGTACTGAAATATGTAAAATCATAAAATACAAAGATATGCAAGCTGAAACAAGAGTAATCTCTAATAAAGACAATCAACCTATTCTAATTATAATAAAATCAACTGGGTTAATTAAAATAATCAAGCATATTCAAATATGCTACCAGTATATGCAACTCCATAAGAATTTCAGAGCGAGACAGTTTTGGGTACATTGCTAATGCTGAGAAGAGCACTACTGGCAAACATCAACCACTGAAGCAATTATAATTTCATGATCTTGAGCCTTGACTTGACTTAAGAATGGGTCCATTCCTCTCACTATATTAAAAATGCTAAACGTGGAAAATGTGTTAAAAATTTTAAAGGCAATGAACATTACTCCACTAGATGGTGTACTGTTAAATTCTGAAGAATTGTGTACAACTTCCTCTAAAGGGAATATTACAGTCCCAGAATATGAAAAGCAAGATGCTATACTATTTTCCAAAAGAGTCTTCTATCAATTTGTAACTTCATATTGATGTTTTACAAATGGGGTGCTGTACTTAGCCAGGATGGTAAATGGAAAAGTCTGTAGCAAGACATTAAACTTATCAGTCACACTCTACTTATCACTTTTTATTTACCTGTGCTACTAGATGTCTATACAGAGACTTACTAAGGGAAGTTATCCCTTTATCTTCCATGATCAAAACTCAAGCAAGCGTGCATCAATCAGTTTCTAGGGTTTATATCATATGAGTGACTCGCACAAATTGCAAACGCTCATAATTTCGAATGTACCGGACCTCAAAGTGCTTTTTCTGAGATTGCAGTGCAGTGAAGAATGGGATATTTGCCCTTTCCTCACTGTAGTGCAATCTTGGAGTTGGAATATATGTTTAATGGGGGGGGGTGAGAGGGGTGCAGCCCCCCACAATAGGAAGTTTGAGGTCCGTACATTCGATATTATGAGCGTTCGCAATTTGTGTGATTCGCTCATATGATATATACCCGTGTTTCTAACCTACAATCTTACTTACTATCAAAACCAATTTATACATATTAGTCAGCTGTCACCTAAACTGCTAGTAGCAGAGTAGCATTGTTAAAACTGCAGCATGAAGTACATGCTACACAAAACCTGTAAGGTGGCCCATGAAATACAGCTGAAGCAAATAGCTATCTCTCTCCTCCACAATGCAATCATGCTACACAAAACATGTAAGATGACCCATGAAATACAGCTGAAACAAATAGCTATCTCTTTCCTCCACAATGCAATCATTCCACAATCAATTATTCCCTACTTAGACCCAGAGTAAGTTATTTTCCTATCCTGCTTTGCTGTACTCTTGCATCTGTCCTGGCTAATATGGAATCTCAGTCAGTGTTCTGCCTTCTCTAGACAGTCTGACAGCAGTAGGTATTTTGAGGCAGTATAGAAACTGCATCATGCTTACTGAAAACTCTTTTTTGCTACCTCAAAAGTATTCCATATGCAAGAAGTGTATGTATTTATTTAAATTTGAGGCTACCTTCTCACCACAGAACACATTAGATAACCACAACACATACTAACAGCACATAGGATTTAGTAAACCAGCTTATGCTGAGGTTGTTAAGAGAACACTGAGTAGGCCTCATAGGCTAAAGGCTAAGAAATATTTGACATTAATTTACACAGCGACATATCCACCTTTACCCTTCACAACTACAGCCAGTACACATACCTCTAAGAGTCACAAGTGTGCAGACTCCAAGCCCTTATGGCCCACTCAGTCTGTGTCCAACCATGGTAATGATTAAGTAATAGTCGAGTTTATTGTCAGGCATAAGGACACCACATGCATAATGGTAGATAAGTATAGAGTGACAGTTAGCTGTCTTTCTGGAGACAGAGTCCATGCTGTAACAAGGGCTCTTACAGCCTTCCACTTTAACATATTTGACTATGACCTGATAATGGTCCATGTGGGAGTGAATGATTATAGATGCTATAACCAGAGTGACATGATTAAGATATAACTGAACTTGCTATGTATGTGTCTGAGACAAGATAGCCATAGACCTTGAGTGGTATTTTGTCATCAGCTGGGATGGTGCTGAGATTCAAAAACAAGATAAATGGTTTTAATAATTGGATATGTAGATGGTGTCATTCTAGGGTGATTCAGTGTGCATAAGCTCTAAATCGTATGGCTGATAAGCCTTCCTGCTTTGCCAGGGATGATCTGCACCTCTATTATAAAAGGATTTCACATTCTTGTTAAAGCCTGTTTTAGGGAGAGTTTATCTGATGGACATTCCAACTTAGCAAATTCTAATCTGGAGCACATTACTGTGGCTGTACTCAGTACCTGGAGTCTTAACAAAAAAGTAGGAACTTGTGGGTCTCCTGCAGCTTGAACTTGTTCATGTATATGAAGTTACAGAGACATGATTTCAGAGCAATGAAAGCGCAATCTCTGTTTTTGGATGCAATGTTATCATGACTTCTGACCCACTGACAATTGTGTGGGATTAACAGTATTTGTTAAGGATATCATCACCTCACAACAGATTGAATGGGACACATCACTGTAATTCTTAGCTGTCCAGTTTTCCATAAACAAAACTAATTAACACTTCCTAACTAGTTATAGAACACTCTACATTGTGCCTTTTGAGCACAATAGCTTTCATAACACATTAGCTGAAATCTCCATTAAACCAACCAGCTTTATACTGTGGAACTTCAACTATTCATCAATAAACTGCCTGACCTACACTGCTAATGTTCTGCACCGAACACTTCCTTGGCATTATAAATGTTAACTCTCTTTAAAAAATAGTTAACCATCATCCTAGGGGCACCAATATCCTTGATCTAGTCCTCACAAATATGACACATCTGCATATGTTATCACCCTAACTTGTTAAATCACACTATCAATAAGTGAAATGTTCCTATAAAAATCTGGAGGTTCTTCCCATGTAAATACCTCTGTGTTTAGGGACTTCTTAAAAACAAACCCTCTGTAGTTACTTGTAGACATAAATGCATTTCACTGTAATCCTTCTATAATGGATCCCACCCATATCATTCAACTGTCATGATTTTCATGTTCATATTTTTGCCTCATATTTTTTATCTGTTGTTCATAGAATTTGTGCTTTTCTGACAAATTGCTTAAGATTGAAGTCACTGAATTATGACATACATTTGAGTTTCAGACTTCATATGCTTTAGAAAATTCTTGCTATCACAAATCCTATTATTCTAGCAGTTTCTAAGCTTATAAGAACAATATTTAAACAGTGTTCCCTGTTTTAAGGCCTTTGTTTACCCATTATGTTAGGCTTTGTCCAGATGTCTTGAGAGGCTGATAGGTATGATCCCACCTACAAAAGCTATGACTTATGTTTCAGACTTCTAATATCACATAAATAGTTATATTGATAAGGCAGTACCTATCAGAATCAAATATAAAGAGAATTTAAAAACAAACCCCAGTGGAGGAATACCCATATAAACAAATTGTATAACAAAAGAAAGCAATTGCTTAATGCTTATAAGAGGCATCATTCTACCTATCTTAAAAGCACTCTTAAGCAAGCTAGTAAAGAGTTTAAAGGAACAATTAGGAAGCTCAAAGGTGAGTACAAATGCAAAATAGCCACTAAAGCTAAAAATAACTACAAGTCTTTCTTTAACAATGTCAGGCAGTTAAGAACTAATATTCAGTAATGCTCAGAGCTAGACCACAATAATACTGCACACTCTGACTGAAGGGAAATTACAAATGTCTTAGCTGATAAATAAAGTGCAAATTATACTCTGCATATGATAATAGCAATTCCACAGATTCCAGCATGGTAGCCTTTCTCATTAATTACTATGGAACAAGTTATTTTAGCCATCTCAATAGGTAAGCTCACCTCAGCCATGGGTCCTGATAATATACCAGGTTCCCTGATTATGAGTGTCAAATATGGCTTAGCTGAACCCCTATATAACGTCTTTAATGTAAGCCTCTCCACTGGTTACATTCCTGTAGCCTGTGAGATAACCATTGTAATGGCATTACAAGGTCAACCCAACCACCGACCCTGTTAACAATAGACCTATTAGTCTCACTAGCCTCATATGTAAAGCTATGCAACATATTCTCTCAAACCTCTTTAATCTGGACATTAAAAACCTTTTAATCCAAGACAGTCACCAATTTGTATTTTTCAAGGGAAAGTTGTGCCTCTTTAACCTCATTAATTTATTTGAAAAAAAAAGAACAAACAAAGCAGTGGATAGTGACTATGCAGAACATAAACCATATTGGGACTTGGCCAAGGCCTGTGACACTATTTCTCCATGATGGCATTATTTACAGACATGTAAATCTGAAAATAAATCCTTATGTTGTGGGGTAAATAGCTAACTGCTTATCTGACATAACCGTTTGGTTAGAATCATGGGTATCGCTTCTGAAAGCAAAAGAGTTGCTACTGGTATACCATAGGCTTCTGGGTTGGGCTGTGTCCCATTTAGCATCTACTTTTCAGACATTCAGACCAACACTACTATTATATGGTTATCTAAGTTTGCAGACAAAATAAAATGGGGGTTGTTATTTGATCTTCCACTGATTCACAATTGTTCCAGGATGGGTTAGACCATGTTTTGGACAATGGCCTCAAATTCAGTGTGAAAGAAAAGGTATCATAGCTCATTCTGGTAAACAAAAGATTTTCATATACTATATGGTTGAAATACCCCTCCAATCAGACACTGTCATAAGGGATCTAGGCACTCTCCTTGATAAATTCTTATTGTTTGACCCTCATGTGTTTGCAGTGGTTTAGAAAACCTTCTGTCTGGCTCATCTAATTTTTAAAGGCAGCTTCACTAGAACCATACAGATCTTAATTCCCCTTTACTCACAACTCATCAGAACCATTCTTTAGTATAACGCACCTTTTGGCATGTTTGTCTAAGTATATCACTCAACTTGAGAGACCTCAAAGACCCATAATTAAAAACATCATTGGCCTCAAAAATCTTAATCATCAAGACAGACTGGCAGCCCTCTCTCTTTTCTTGATCACTTATAGACACCTCTTTGGAGATCTATGTCTAGCCTTTCCACCCATAAAAGATCCAATGCTTTTTGACCCTCTATTCCTTTACAGAACAAATTGTTCCTCAAATATCCAGTTAAAAGAACTAAACATTATTAACAGATAAGTAAGATATGCTGGCATGCTAGATTCATATTCCAACCTACCCTCACTTCTGGAACAAACCTTAACTACATGCCTAACAGAATAGCACCTTTGCCACCTTCCCATTAAACACAGAAAATGGATGGGCAGAATCATGTTCTCCCTTTGCCTATCCTGACTTGCCTTCCTTGTGGCTAGAGGGAGGTTTAGCTGGGCTTGTAGTAGTCTGCAGTCTGATTCCCTAGTACTTCCCTAAGAATCTTGATATTCAGTGCACATATACTGACACTGAGATCAAGTCAGATTGCAACAGTAGTTTTGGAGGAACAGCTACAAGTAGATACCGACTGCTGTCATGAGATTTGTACCTTTACTGATTAACTATGTATTTGTGTGGTTGTGCCATCTGTCATACCTGTGGACTGTGTGGTAAGATACTGCAATGGAGGCAGGGGAAATCATGGCCTACAGTTTAACATAGGTGTACCATTATATTAATAGAGCAAGATGGTTCCAAAGGATAGGAAGAGAATAGAAAAGTTAATTAGGCAGAGAATGATATCTTTTTTGCTGGCCCTCAGTGAATATGGCTGTTGGAACCTTCTTACGGACACCAGCAAAAAGTCCTTCCGCAATCATTTCTGATGGGATCTTGTCACTCAGATAAATGCTTTCAGTGACCATGACCAGATGCAAGAACAATTATGCTTTAGGGTCATTGACATGATCTATTATGTTTGTAACATTGCAATCCGCCTTGCATAGGAATGGATGGCCATGGGTGGTCATTCCTAACTGACAAGGAGGAATTTCTGACATCTATGTCTTGGGTGTATGATAGCTCCCTCATACCCAGTAGAAGACTTGAAATTGTTGCAGAACTTCACCGACCAGCATGGCTGTCAGTTGGTGATGCTCCAGGTAGGTATTCCAGTACCTATGTAAAATGAAACACAAAATGCCAGAACCAAACTCATATTAAGTATGGTCATTTTGTCAGGTGTTGTGTTCAGCAGCAATATCGTTCTACACAAGGAATGTGGCCTATACTTTTGCATGCTATTCTGTTTTTGCAGCTGCAGCCTCACTGAGATCTGGGTAGTAGCACTGATACCCTTGGGTGTTGTTAGTTTTCACCCTTCAGTTTCAAGATACTGTATTAGAACAGGAATTATCTGACACAGCAGTCCAGGGTACACTATCATTCCTGAAACATAGATGTCAGTGAGTGCTGGAAGCTAACTTGAGTGTGGAAAGGAAGGAAGAAGCCAGCATACCAGTAGCTATCAATGCACTAGTTCCCAATACAAACCTGAACTGGCTGTCTTAATGGCTAACATATAGCAGATACACAAGGCTGTAATGCAGACAGAGACTAATGTCAACATAGCCATTGCAGACCTGCTTAGCATGGTTCATGATCTACATGAGGGCCTCTGGGTGGACTTTGCCAATTTAGGTGGCATTTTTGAAATGTTCCATATCCATACCCTCAAGATGATAATGTGTAGCTACATACCGTAGCATTAACATTGCTGCAGCTGATTCTTTTCCAATTCTGGTGGGGTAGCCTATTTTGGAATGGTCAGAAGATGGACTAAGTCTTATAGTTCCACATTTTCCATGTTAAATACAGTGCTGAAGGTATTGTGGCAGAGTGTGGATGCAGATGCAGACATTGTGTATGTGTTGAATATACATGTGGCATATGTCACTGTTCACACTTATGAAATACACCATACCCTATTTCAGCTGCAGATTGTGCCAGTAGCATTCCTTGGAGAGAGTACCTCTGGGGATGGAGACATTCAAATTCAGCACACATACTTTCTGAGGGTGCCCTGGATCTGTGACAGAGACACACATGCAGTAAAGCAAATCTTGAAGGACTGAGTCTTCGTACATACCCTGCATGTTTCTGGAGCATACTGCATGTGCCACACTAGACATATACACTGCTCAAGTAGACCTTCATCAGTCCAAATGCATTCAGCAATATTTTGTGTCTACAACAGAGCTGTATATGCATTCTTTGCAATGGTCTGTCACCTTGCATAAATTGATTAAATAAGTTGCATGTGTACCAGATGTGGGAGACATGGGCACCACCTGTGTCACTCCCTGACACATTACATATTATTTTCTGTGGTTTGCAGAGGTTCTAGCAATTAATGGACTGTAATATCTTATAGTCAATATAATTATGTAGTGTGTCCCAGGTGAGGTTTTTATGGGAGTGTTGATGTAGTCAGTGGCACCTAGTATATCAGGGAACTGACCTGTTTCATAAAATGCCCACGTGGTGGTGTTTCTTTTTTCTGTGACATATGGGGAATTGCATATGTTCTTCCACATGCTAAAGCAAGGTATGGTGTGGTATCCTTGAGGCAGGTGCCTGGGATATGCCCAACATGACATTTTTGATCAGTGGAAGGATGCCAGGATTTTCAATGTTGCACATATATTGGTGTACACAGGAATGGGTATTCCACAAATAACATGAGCCTACATGTGTGTGTGTGTGTGTGGGGTGGGGGGGGGGCAACACGTCTGTTACAACTCCTTCCTAGTGTCTGTGTCCATACAATAGCAGTCCAATTTTCTGTCTCATGGAAGGGGGTGAAATTTTATGTTTATTTGAATCATTATGCAATTCATCAGGTGACAACACACTGCTTTGTGGCTACCAGCTGCAAGGACAGACTTGTACATGTGTATTTGTGTTAATCCTTTTGGTATCTGTGACATTATAACATGACTTCTGTCTTTGTTCATCAGGCTTTTATGAGGTATAGCTACCATGGTGGTCACTACTCATTCCACAGCTTTAATGTGGAATCAATCTGCCAGAATATTTATCCCAATTTGCGTTTGCCATCACTCCCATTGTAATAATGTTGATTATTTCCATGTCATTATATGTTCATCTGCATGCTATACTGGCTTCAATATTTTTGCAGCCTTGCACAACTTAAATACGTCTTTAGCTGAATTGCTTCCCTGATCCTGTGCACTGCTACCCATCATGCATTGTGATATTTATTTCTGAATGCTAGGGCTGATCCATTATGTATCACGTTTGCATTTTCCTAGAATTTTAGGCATTGTCATTATGGCAGTAAACATCCTTTAAATAACATTCAAAATTATATTATTAAGTGACCATAAAGAGAGAAAGAGAAGATGACAGTCTTTTTTTTTTAATTCTTCATAGGGTTTAGGTAGTCTTTAATTACTAGAAACCCTAATACAATTCTTCAGCTCATTTTATTTTCTGTAACAATCTATTTTAGTTTCTTGTTGTCAAACTAAAGAACTTGTTTCACATTCACGTGTCCTAAAATAATTTGACATGACAGCCTGTATTTAATTTGATGAGACAATTGCAGCTGTAGATGTCATAGATATGCAGAGGGCAGAGCAGTATGAGTTTTGAAACCAAGTATATGTATTAACAGTAATGGAACAATTTATGTTTATCAGCTAAAAATGCCAGAATGAATATTTGTTATTCAAACTCTTGCATTTGAATAAATGAGTTCCAGCTTGTTATAGAATAATTTGTTAGCTCTATCTGATGTCGGACTGAAAAATCTGAGCTGTCTGTTATTATTGTTATGTTACATTTTGTGTTGGTCTTAATTTGCAACAAGGTGATGTTTGTCATGTTCCTACTTTAATGATGTACATCTTTTAACACTGGCTTGTAGCACACACACACACACACACACACACACACACACACACACACACACACACACACACACACACACACACACACACACACACACACATACAAACATTCAGTCTGTCTCTCTTACTTGTATGATTAGGATTCCAATAAGGTCACTGCATATTACTCACTCATAAATACATGTTCTAATACTGTCATTTCTTATTCCATTCTGCATCATCTCTATTCTGCTTTACTCTCTTCATCTTTGTTGTATCAAATTCACTTGTAAGAGATGCAAGACAAACAAGCTGGAGGCTTCCATCTTATCAAAGTTCTCACCAAGCAGCATATTCCCATGCCAGCACATTCCAACACAGAGACTAGATCCTCATATTCTGAGGTAGAGAAAAAATCCCTATCTAAGCCTATCAGGCAGGCCAGGCCACCAGTAGAGCCAGAACTCCGTGACATATTCCTGCCTTATCTGCAATGCATGTAACAGAACCAAGTGTTTCATTACCATACAACAATAGTCATAACTGTATACTTACCAATTTAAGAGCACCAGAGTATGCTGACACGCCATATTATTCTAGTCATAAGTGACTCTATACTCACACACACATAGATCAAAGTGTTCAACTCATTAGACTGAACAAGGATGAAGTAGTCAGTAGCTGTTTGTCTGGCGCTAGAATTTGTGATACTACCAGAACCCGCAGATTACTTTAACCCAGTTACCCATACAACTTTGTCATGGCCCACATAGAGAGAATGATATTAGATGCTTCATTGAAAGAGAAATAGAGAGATGTTAACAGAGACACGACTGAGCTCTCAATGAATGTGACTGAGACTGGGAAGCAGCAAGTCGACAGTAGCATTTTAGCACCATCATGAATTATGCTACAATAAAAGCGGAAAATGTTTAAGTTTAACAAGTGGATTAACAATTAGCATCATATTATGGGTGATGGACTCAATCTGATTCAGTTTGGTTAGTAGTCCAGCTTTCTTCAGCAAGAAGGGCTTACACCTCTCACCACACAGCTTCCATGTATTGGCAAAGAAGCATTCTATATCAAAAGTGCCTTTTTTTTAGGCAGAACCAGGCTTTCCAGCTAGAATTTTGGTACTGCTCAGCACTAAAGATCTAAACGTGAGACTGCTTTTTCTTTAAGCATACTAGACCCTTGAGCACATGCATATCTATGTAGATACTGAAAAATGGTTTCAGTGTAGTGTAATGTTCCTTCTTTACCTGGGTCTGGCACCTATATTTTGCTTAGACAATCTCTCTAGTAAATGGAAGGCATCCTCAGGAGGCATGTCAGTATTCATTCAAAATCCCATTACCTTGTGGCTAATTCAGAAAGACAATGACCTTAATCTCCTGAATATGCTTCTGTCAATCAATAAGTACAACTACCAGATCATTGTAAAGCACAGGACTTCTGTGTGTCTCACTGCCCATAACACCTACCTCCACAAATAAAAGTCCTTACCTATAGAAGCTAATACAATTATTCTTGGTGATTTTAACTCCACATCCATCAACTGGTACACATACGCGACAAACAAATAACATGCACAGACATTTTTGGACTTTCTATATGCCAATTCCCTTGATGAATTAGTACCTTTTCCTACCAGGTGACCTGATCTCCATGACCTAATTCCAAATAATATAGCACCAGTCTGCTCCACACCAAAAATCTCCCTCGCCATGATCGTCTGTCCACCAGTCTATCATATTTTCTTGTGAACCCAAACTAATACTGCATCAAACCCAAATGGATTAGGAATTAGTGCAAGGCACCTCCTTAGCATCACAAGTAGCCTAAGGAAATTTAAAATCTCTTCTCCTATGGACTGTATAACAAAAACAACTGATTGTACTATCAACCTTCATTCACATTTTAACTCTTGCATCAAAACGTTTGTCCCCATCCAAGTATGATGGCAAATTTAAGAGCAAGGTACTTTTGTGGAACCTCAGGATAAAGAAATTCTATATAAAGCAACAGAGTTTCTGGCATTAATGAATAAACTCAGCTCCACTTAGTGCACAAGTGAACTCTAAGGGTATGCAAACAACTCAAGCTTAAGGTCAAAACTTGCACAGCCATGTATGAACTGAATATCACCACCTTTTCCAGAGACTATCATAAAGCCTTCTTTAGCTATGTTAGGAAGATGAACAAGTAATGCTCAATAATGCATGGAGCTGGTCTCACATGGTGCCAGCTGTTTAAACCCTGATGGCATCACTAATGTACTTGCAAATAATTTAGTTTGTTACATGTCCCCTAATCATACCTCCTTGTACCTTCCACTTAAATCAGCTTCTATCTGCTGCTGCAATTATGTCTGAATAGGTCTAAAATACCAGGAATACTAGGTGTGTGAGCCAGGACAACAAAAGAGGATGTGAGGATGTCTTCCACTCAGTACCAAACATAGTTTTACAGATTCCTTCTTAAACGTGTCGGGTCCTAAACTGTCCACTAAATATGTGAGTGAGACATGCAGAACAGCCAATGTGGTACAACTGCAGCTGTAACACTAACCTTGTGAACTGCAGGTCATTTAGTCTCATTAGTTTTGTTTGCAAAATATTAATTTGTTAACCGTGAAGGTTGGACTTGGCAAAACAAACCCATATTCAGCAGAGGCTCAAGGAGAACAACTTCTGAAAATACATAACATTTTTCTTGATCGAATTAGACAATACATAGCTTTTTTGTGAAGAGTGACACAACAGAAAAGGTACATGCATTTTTGCCAAAGCATAATATTAGAGGTAATTGATTTCTTAGTCAAACAACAAAGTAACTGATTCAAGAGTTGTAAAAATACATCAGTATACATTTCAGGCTAAAAAGTACAATGTTTAAATCATAAGCATTGTGTATAGTATAGCTAGAAAGGGAGATGCATTTGAGAAAATGCAGGGATGCGGTGGTTGTTTGATTTGGATAAGTCACACAATGTTTCACTAGGCAGTATTCCACGTGTTAAGAAAGGAACATACTCGGATGTTTTGGGGTCATGTAATATATTATGGAATTAATAATCAAATCATATTGTTAGCTGACAGATCATGATCCAACACAATCTGGCATTCTAAACGATGGGTGCCATCTACTAAATTGGAAACAAAAACACCTCTGTGTTTATCACATGAAACTCCATCAGAGATGGCATAATCATTGCAGACGTAGACTTATTTATGGACAAGAAGCCCTCTTTTAACACTTTGTACAGAGGCTATACAATGTCAGCCACCAATTAGGCTTTGTACCAGATGAATGGAGCACAACAGTTGTTATCCCCTTGCACAAAGGTGGGGCATCAATGGACCAAGGAAATTATAGAACCATATGTCTGACCAGCCTAATCTGTAAGGCTATACTAATGGATAACTATGGAATTAATAAATAAGGGCAAAGGCAAGTTGCAAACTCTCAACCCAAGCCAGTTAGGATTGGCTAAAGGCAGATCCTGTTGACTTCTTCAAGAAGTCGACTGAGGTAATGATTGAGAATAAATTTGTGCACACACACACACACACATATATATATATATATATATATATATATATATATATATATATAGACTTTGCACTAGTATTCAACACTATCCCACATGCAGGTATCATCGATAGTGATCCCATCTAAATATTAATCCTTATGTAATTCTCTGAATAACCAAACTGGCTTACAAACAGAATCAAGGAAACTAGGATAAGCCGGTTTTCCTCATACAAAAGACCTGTCTCTCATGGTGTACTCTAGGGTTCAGTCACTGGGTCACTCATCTTTGGCATTTACTTCCTTCATGTCAAGGCTACTGTTAAGGGGTCATGGTTGAGCAGATGTGCAGACAACTGTAACCTTGAGGGCAACTAGATCTTTTAAGAGGGCCTTTCCCAAACAAATAACTAGTATCCTTCAGCAAGCAAGCAGTCCCTTGCAAGTGTCACATTGGCAACATATCCCTGAAAATTGATCTATTAATTGGTGACCTGGGAACCTATGTGGTTAACAAACTGCCCTTTGTTCACCACATATCCACAATTTTAAGAAAGGCCTTTTACATTGTACATGTTATTACTAACGGTGTAACATCCAGGTCCAGGGATGTGATCATTCCGTTGTATTTCACACTCATTAACGTAGCTCTTAACCTGTTAGAACAAGAAATCTGGACAAAGCCATACATAATGGGGGGGAGAAAAGACCCCAAATTAGGGGCAACTTTTAAATATTTCTCTTATAAACTAATAAACTTGATAGAGCAACATCTTTCACATTAGCATGGATTTTCTGAAGGCTATGCAGTCTGAATGTCAAATATCTGTCATTATTTTCTGACTTCATTCATCAAATATTTGACAATGATTTGCCAGAAAACCACAATTTTATGAGTAACAGGCCAAAAATAGTAGGCAGGAATGTGAACATTCTGTGAAAATCTGTACACTTGGGAGGTATGCTCATCAAGCTAATCACTGAGTATAATCCCCCCTTCGATATGTACGCGTCCAAACATTTGACACAATTTGAATGCCCACAGTGCTTCCTTACTAAGAAAATCAAGGGCCTAAATCAAAAAAGCAATGCAGACCAAATGAAATCCTTGTCCCTCTTCTAAGTGTTTTACAGGCTTTTGAGGGACAGTCTCTGCCTTACCTACAGTGCTTCAGTAGACCCAATCCTGTCAGACATTCTTCACATTTGAAAGTCCAATGAATACTGAGACACTTGGTTAGGTGATCAAAATCTCATTCGTAACACAAATACAACATATTAGATAGTATATATATATATATATATATATATATATATATATATATATATGGGTCTGGTTCTTTTTAACAAATTTACACTTCAACAAACATTAAATAAGAGACTCCAGTTTGTCAGATGCACAGTTTTCCAAAAGCTTAGTTCATCAGATCACGTTTGATCGATGTAGTTAACATTGTTCTGGTGGTGGGAGAAGTTCAGGTACACATCTTTAAGTGTTTATGTACCTTCTCATACTGCTCACTAGTTATGTGGTATGCTAGATTTACATGTAGGTGTTGCAATATTCAGGAAGTGCAGAATTCTTTTCAGAGCACTGGTAGGTTTAATTCAAGATGGCACTGCCGTAAGGATCAGGAAATCTGCCTTTGTTTTCACTCTAGTGTGATCTTGGAGTTGGTATATATAATTTGCAGTGCAGAGGGTGTTGGGGGCACAGCCCACTACATGGGGGAGCAGAAGGGTTTCCCCCCTAGAAAAATATTAGAAAATGTGTTTTGTTTTGTATTTTTAATAAGTATCATATGTCTGGACGTGCTACATAGAGTTTGATAGTAGACATGAATGCAGCTGCTTTGATTTCATTAGAAGCTATTGTAATTGTACTGAAAATGTGAACAGGAATTTCAAATTATACTGGTGTGTGTTTTCATTATTTTATTACACTGCATTTTGTAGGATTGTATTTCGTGTTTAAGGTCGGGATGTTTTGGGGAAAACTATGTAAAATGCCACTAAAAAGTTGTGTGTGTTATCGGCTAAGGTGATTGACTTTGTAAATGTCTCTTCAGTGGTTTAAGTGTCGATGAAATGCATTTTAAGACATCTGTGTTTTTGAAGTGCTGGTCTTGGTTATTTAACATTATAAAGAAGTAGATCCATATATAGATAGATAGATAGATAGATAGATAGATAGATAGATAGATAGATATACACATTTACATATCACAGAGAATACCACTAATACCACTTCTTTGAAATTGTTTTCCTTTCCACATAAACCAAAGTATTTCTCTTACATTATTCAAACAAAATCCAGATGAA
>NC_056727.1:1039298431-1039395931 GCF_019279795.1 Protopterus annectens | reverse complement strand
GAAACCACCCAACTGTCCCTGATTTTGGTTCAAAATATGCCATCCTTTTGAACACCTGACTATTTGGGATAAAAGGGGGATTGTTACATTCAACGTTAATAACACTAATATTTTAAGTCTCTGATTTGAGATTTTTTCCTGATTCTGGAATACAGATGAAACAGAACTCTGACATTTTACACCCCACCCAACTTGTTTGCTTTCTTGGCTGCATAAAGCAAGATGCTACTATGACACAAGAAGGAGGCTGTAGACCTCCGTGTTGGTGAGTGGGAAAGCAAGGATCACCCCTTCCATCACATTTAGGGTTTCCAGCCCTCCCCCACTTTTGGGGGACAGGCCTTATTTGAGCAGGTATATCCTGTGAGACTGACGAGAAAATATACTTAATAGGTTCATAGGTTCATAGGTTCATACTAGGCTATCTGCCCTAGGGCATTTATAAGCCTAGCCAGAGTGTGTTTGGCTTTCGCCACCCATTTTAAATTAATTTTGATATGCCCTTTTTCAAGGTTAGTATACTGTGCCTCTGTCTAACAGTGACACAGAAGTGATACCCGGGGTAAACCTACGATCTCCCATCCACTCATCAAGATTCCTCTTGAAGAGAGTCAATGAGGTACTCTGCCTAACCTGGACTGGGATTTTATTCCAGAGTGAAGGGAGCCTCTGGGTTATGAACCTGTCCCTCCAGCATGTCCTATTTATTTCAGTGCTGAGGTTCAAGTCTCTCGAGCACGTAGCTCGATGGGATTTGGATTTTCTGAGGTGCAGCATGTCCATTAATTCCGGGTTGGACATGGCTTTATACATCAGGCACAGATCGCCTCTGAGCAGGCGGTATGCCACTGAGTAGAGCTGGAGTTTCTTTAACCGGGCAGCATATGGCATCTGTTTGAGCCCTATGATCCCCTTGGTGAGGTACTTTTGGGGTCTTTCCAGTTGCTGCAGGTGTCTGGTAAGGTACATCCCAAAAGGGGCATTGTACTCAATTATGGGCCTGATGCGGGATGAGTAAAGAGGCACGATGACCTCCCCTGATCTAGATATGAATCCCTTCATGATTAAGTGGGCTATATAAAATGTTTTTCTAACCACTTTGGCCACGTGGTTGTCAAATGAGAGACTGCTATCAACCTGGGTCCCCAGGTCCCTAATTACTTCTTCTGTACTTAATGGATTACCACCTATGTGGTAATTTGTGGGCACTTTGTTTTTGCCAAAGGGGATGACTATACACTTTTAGGCTTTTAGCTTGAGGCCATGGCTCTGGCACCAGTTGTCTGTTTCTATGAGGCCCATTTGGAGGATGCTTGTGTCGGCTGGAGATTCGATTATGGTGCCCAGTTTGCAGTCATCTGCAAACTTAGTCAGCCACAGTCCTTCCATGTTGGCCTGTACCTCCGAAAATATATACCGAACAAGAGAGGTCCCAGGACTGAGCCTTGGGGGACGCCACTTGTAACTGGTTTGGAGTCTGACATGGCTTCAGCAATTCTAACCATGTGGGTTCTGTCCTTGAGCCAGTTTGCAACCCATCTAGTGACATAGGGGTTTATATTTAAGCTGGTGAGCTTATCTATAATGCCCGAGTGGGATATTGTATCAAAGGCTTTTGCAAGGTCCAGGTAGGCTGTGTGGACCACCTTCCCCTCGTCAATGGCCTTGGTGACTGTTTCAAAGAAATCAACCAGGTTTAAGAGGCAGGATCTGACCTTAACAAAGCTGAACTGGGTAGGATCCAGTGTCTGTAGGTCCCCAATATCTTTATTTATGAGGTCCATGATGATCCTTTCCATAGCTTTGCAGACGAAGCTAGTCAGGCTTATGGGGCGATAGTTTCCAGGATCCGTTGAGGCACCACCTTTGTGGAGAGGGACCACTGTTGCTGTACGCCACTCTTTGGGTACATATCGTGTAGTAAGGCTGAGATTGAACAGTAGTTTTATGTTTGGGTTTAGCTCTTCTTGGAGTTCATGTAGGACGCAGCCCGGGACACCATCTGGTCCCATTGATGCTGTGTTTTTTGCTTTGGAGAGGGCAGCTCTTACCTGAGCATCTGAGATGTCAGGGGGGCAGCACTCTGCTGGGATAAATATTTGCCCTTTTGGTGGGGATGGGGGGGAGAAGTTTGCGCTGAACCTGTCAGCTAGGATGTTGGCAATGTCTGTGGGTTCGGTGTATTTTTTCTCATTTTGGACTAATTCTGAGCATATCTGGGAATTCCCACCCAGGTTCCTAACATAACGAAAGAAAGCCTTGTGATTATCCTTAGTGTCCTGTGCAATTTTTCTCTCGAAGCTGGCCTTAGACGATTTTATGAGTGCCCGTAGTTTTTTGCTAATACTGATCAGAGATGCCTTCCCTTTTTGGGATTTTGCTCTATCATGTAGTAGCTTTCTCCTTCTATTGTATAGTTTGTTTATGGCTGGGGTCCACCAGACAGGACGTCTGCCTTTGGAGGATTGGGTCTTGGTTTTATTTGGGATTGCATGATCCATGCATTCCTGAAGGTGTTCATAGAATGCATTTATAAAGGATTCTGCGGTCTGGGCCATATTTTTCACACGCCCGGGGACTTTGAAGGATTCCACCTCGGTTTTGAGGAGTGTGAAATTTGCTTTAGAGAAGTTTTTCACTGTGGTTTTCAGGGCAGGGGGTGGAGTCGGGATGTGAATATCCAGTGAGATTAGTTTATGGTCTGATCTTACCAGTGAGGGATACACTTCTGGTCTGGAGCATAGAGTCCCCATGTTGGTTATGATCAGGTCCAGTATGTTTTCCCCTCTTGTGGGAGTGGTAGCAAGTTGTTCCATAGCATTTGAGTTTATAAATTCTAGGAACCTTTGGGATAGGGTGTTGGAGTTAGAGTAATGCTCCCAGTCTATGTTTGGGTAGTTGAAGTCGCCCAATATAATGGTGTTTGGAGAGACCTTCATATTTTCCAGTGTTCTTAGGAAGGCCGAGTGGGGTTCCTGGGTTTGGGAGGGTGGTCTGTAGCAGGCTATAAACTTGAAGGCAGTTTTACCCACTGTTAGTTGCACATGGATAGTCTCTGATGATTCGTGCTTTGCCACCAACCTGGAGGTGTGGGTATCTTTGACGAATATTGATACTCCCCCTCCTTTTGTAGTATGGTCCAAGTTTTGGGGCCGAAAAGCATGGTATGAGGTATAACCTGGTAGTGCTGGGGTGCTCTCGGGAGCCCTGAACCAGGTTTCTGTTACTGCACAGATATCGATGTTCTCCATGCTAAGGAGAGTTTCGAGTGCGTGCATCTTGAGGTTTAGACTTCTGGCGTTGAGTAGCATTACTCTTAGTTTCTTATCCCTTGTGATACCTATGGAGGTGGGTTTGTCTTTTGAGCCTTGCCTAAAAAAGGCACTATGGGGTAGCAAGAGCCTTTGCCAATATCCAAAAGCCCAGAGGTGACAGGTGCAAGCCGTCCCTAGCGAAGCATCGTGGCTTGTCGAGCATGTCATCCCAGGCTGACAGGCATTGGATCCCCTTTGAATGACACCAATACTTAAGCCAATTGTTGAAATTGATCATCTTGTCTTCATATTGTGGCATCATTCTTGGTGAGGGTAAGATGCTAGTCAAGGTCAGGGTCATACCGGCCTGGGCTACATGCTCAGAGAGCTCCTCTATCTCTCTTTTCATGTAGTCCAGGGAGGTACGTCTCAGGTCATTCACACAAGCATGGACAATGACTGAGTCATATTTGTACTTGCCTAGGAGTGACCTGAGTGCTTGTGTTACGTGACAGATCCTAGTGCCTGACATGCAGCTCACTGTGACCTTCTCCTTGTTCAGCCTGGTGAGCAGGACGTCAGTGTGCCTGACGATAGAGTCACCTATTACAAGTGTATCAGGTGTGTTGTTTAGCCTTAAGGGTTGTGACTGTTCGGCACACTGGCTTTGTGAGCTATGTGGGGCACGAGTTTTGTTTTGGGGTAGCGGTTGCTTGGGTGTCTGCTTTAGAGGTCTCTGCTGCTTAGGCAGATTTTTATTTAGAGCCTCCGAGTATGTTTTTGTGTGTTTATGTGTTTGGTTTGCTGTCATGGTAGGTCTATGTGAGACTGGAATTGTAGTGAGTGTGGTTTCCTTCTCCTCCTGACTGGTTTCGCCAGTACTGAGTTGAGAGAGCTTAGCCTCCAGTATGGCTATATGGTTGCATCTCTCACATGTGTTGGAATTTGTTGGGAGGAGGAGAGGGTTGTCTGTGTACATGAGGCAGTTGTAACATTGCCTCAAGATTCCCAGATTCACCAGCTGGACCGGAGAGGAGATTGACAACTGACCTTTGGACATGCTAGAATAGTATTGGGAATTCCTTTATAATTGAAAAAAGGGCCAATGGAGAACGAGGTACTCAAGGGGAGTTTGTGAGGGTGTAGTGCTTTTAATATTTTAGTGCTGACTTATATAATTGCTTTAGTGAGCAAGTGCCAGGTAACTTAAATGCAATGTGTTTCAGGTAACTTAAATGCAAAAACGACAAACAGTAACTTTCTTTCAAGTGAAACAAGGAAATAAGTACAGTAAGCAATGCAGATATCACTAGGGATCCACAGACCGCTGAAAAGCCGCGTTTTAGGTGGAATTAGCGTTGCAGGGAAATAACAAGCAAACAAACAGCATACAAATAAAGCTAGATTCAGCAGGCCTGGATCTAGTCTATGCTACAGCAAACAAGGTGTACCAATTTCAGTAAGAAACAGTTCAAATATGCAGGCACTATAAACCTTTAACCAGAAATTCTTAGCTCAGAAGGGCAGAGTCCAGTCTCTCCTCCCACAAGAGTGCAGACCACGAACCTTCTTAATGTAAAATAACTGGCCTGAAGCCCAAGTGCTTAAACCAGAACTAATACACTTTTAGAATAACAGACACTGAGCCCTCAATCAGCAGTTCACAACTTAGAAGGATGTAAGCTACCTGTCCTGCCACCACAGTGCAGGCCATAAACCTTCCTAATGTAAAACAACTGGTCTGAAGCCCAAGTGCTTAGAATGATAGCTACACTTTAATCAAGTTACTACCAAGCAGTAATAAATACAATTGAATACTTTAAAGAATGCCTGGATTAGTGCTCAGGTTATACAAACAAAGCTAGATTCAGCAGGCCTGGATCTAGTCTATACTACAGCAAACAAGGTGTACCAATTTCAGTAAGAAGCAGTTCAACTATGCAGGCACTATAACCTTTAACCAGAAATTCCCAGCTCAGAAGGGCAGAGTCCAGCCTCTCCTCCCACAAGAGTGCAGACCACAAACCCTTTTAATGTAAAATAACTGGCCTGAAGCTCAAGTGCTTAAACCAGAATTAATACACTTTTAGAATAACAGACACTGAACCCTCAATCAGCAGTTTCCAACTTAGAAGGATGTAAGCTACCTGTTCTGCCACTACAGTGCAGACCACAAACCTTCTTAATGTAAAACAACTGCCCAAGTGCTTAAACCAGAATTAATACACTTTTAGAATAACAGACACTGAGCCCTCAATCAGCAGTTGCCAACTTAGAAGGATGTAAGCTACCTGTCCTGCCACCACAGTGCAGGCCACAAACCTTCCTAATGTAAAACAACTGGTCTGAAGCCCAAGTGCTTAGAATGATAGCTACACTTTAATCAAGTTACTACCAAGTAGTAGTAAATACAATTGAATACTAACCAAGCAGTAATAAATACAATTGAATACTTTAAAGAATGCCTGGATTAGTGCTCAGGTTATACAAACAAAGCTAGATTCAGCAGGCCTGGATCTAGTCTATGCTACAGCAAACAAGGTGTACCAATTTCAGTAAGAAGCAGTTTAGATATGCAGGCACTATAAGCCTTTAACCAGAAATTCCCAGCTAGAAGGGCAGAGTCCAGCCTCTCCTCCCACAAGAGTGCAGACCATGAACCCTTT
This sequence comes from Protopterus annectens, assembly GCF_019279795.1. Taxonomy (NCBI): domain Eukaryota; kingdom Metazoa; phylum Chordata; order Ceratodontiformes; family Protopteridae; genus Protopterus; species Protopterus annectens. The sequence continues at coordinate 1,039,390,011 of NC_056727.1, read as the reverse complement.
TAATGTAAAATAACTGGCCTTAAGCCCAAGTGCTTAAAACAGAATTAATACACTTTTAGAATAACAGACAATGAGCCCTCAATCAGCAGTTCCCAACTTAGAAGGATGTAAGCTACCTGTCCTGCCACCACAGTGCAGACCACAAACCTTCCTAATGTAAAACAACTGGTCTGAAGCCCAAGTGCTTAAACTAAAAGGCTTAGAATGAGTTACACCAAGCAGTAATAAATACAATTGAGTACTTTTAAGATGACACAAAAGTAAAATAAAGTAGGAAGAAACACAAATACAGTAAAAGCAGATTTTTTTTTTTTTTTTTTTTGAGTGAGCAAATGAGATGGGCCCAGGAGTTACAGGACAGAAACAAGTGCAAATGCAGGCCTTCAAATCAGAAAGTTGAGAGAGATGGAAGACCGCCCAAACGGCCAATAACTACATATTCTGGGCCAGAACCACTCCTTATGTGGTAGACAGGTTACCTAGAGCTTACCACTCCCACTGATAAGCTAGAAGGCTTCCCTCCAACACAGAAAGGCTTGGGGGCTCAGAAGCTTACAAATAGTCCTGGATACAGCAAATCTGTATCTGGAACACTAATTACAGGAAAGGTAGGAAACAGGCTTACAATTTTTATTTTTTTTTCAGAAAAGTAGCAAAAACAGTAGTAAGAACAATTCACATGCAGTGCAAGCTGGCACACTTGAGTATGTAGCAATATTAGTCCACACACAGTTTGAAAAAATGTAATTAAATTAAAAAGGACTAAAAGCAAGTGCAAAAAGGGTTTATTAGGTAGAATGCGGTAAAGAGATGGGACTGAGGGAGTGTCCTAGATTAAATCTACAGTGGGGCGGGCACTGCAAAAGCCACCAAATTTAAACTACTACCAGAAAAGGGAGTGGGGGTGGGGAAAAGTTTCAACAGAGATGAGAGGAATCAGAGTGCAAATTATAAAACCCAAAAAATATATACTGATCTCTGTATATTTGCAGAACACTAAGACAACAGATATCTAAGCAACAATTTAGCTCTATAATACAGAATAATGCAGAAAAATATACTCAGCTCTATATATTTGCAGATAATCTTGTAAGGCTGTTCCACTTTAAATGCAGACTGCTGCTATTAACAGTTCAAATTAAGGGAACCTTGAGTTAACAACACACAAGCTATAGAAACCACAATGAGGGGGGTGGGGAAGAAAGTTTCAACAGAGATGTGAGGAATCAGAGTGCAAATTATAAAACCCAAAAAGAGAAAATTGTTAATTTTTCTCTATTGTTGACTTTCCTCTAAATCAGGGCTTCTTAAATTATAGATCATGACCCCATATGGGGTCATGTGACTGAATGTAGGGGTTGCAAAAAAACTTGGAGACTGCCTTTGCCAGACAGCGTATTGTCCAGAAAAAATAAAAGTGTCTATTATCTTTTTTTTTAAGGGCATTCTTTAAGAACACCATTTTCATCCATGTCGCAAACTCCGGTTGCATCTGTGTGACGTATTTTTTTATGTTTTTGTCTTCCATGCATGCAAAACTTGAATTTCTGAAGATGTTTTGGACTGAGGACCATAACAGACAAGTGACAAGTAGATATGTATGTGTGTGTGTGTGTGTGTGTGTGTGTGTGTGTATGGTAGAGGGGGATAATAGAACAGAATACCTTGCAATCACACATTAAACCACAGAATTCCATCTCACAATTGCAAGAGTATCTTTATGGTGGAAATATGTGACGGCCACAGGAAGTAGATAATAAAGTTAGCTCTGTCTAAGAACTTTAATAATACAGGTGGTACAATTCAAGGAAAGGTAATGTATCTCCCAAAAGGGAAAAAAAGGAACAAAAAATGACATTAGTGCTGGTAAACCTTCTTAGATGCTAATTCCTGAATGTAGATTTTTTAAATAACAATATTTACATTTCCTACTAACTACAAACAGAAAAACATAATAGCTGCAGAGGCATATTTTGTTTTTCTGCCATTTAATCATTCAGGCAGTATGACAGAAATCCGATTAAAGATAGCAAAGTATAAAATATGTATGTTCTGCCACAACCTGTAAATAGAAAAAAGAAGCCTAAAATAGTTATTAGAAACCACTGTGATCATCATTTGTGCTGCAGCATGTTTATGTATTAAAGTTCTGAGGTAAATCCTGGTAGTTTTAAAGTTGGCTACATTGGACAGGAGGCTCCAGGATTTAACATTGCTTGACATAATACACAGAAGGCCAATGCTGTCCTTGTAGCTGTCTGCCTGCAACTCTTATCAAAAAGCAGCATTTCTTATAATTGGAAAAATAATCTGCATTCATACTAAACTTGTTCCAGTGGGTGTAGAAATCCTGAAGTTGTTTTTTTTTTAGCTTTAAGTCTGTAATATTTTACAAAAAAATTAAATCTGACTGACATCATCTGAAAAAGAGACTTATAGCAATCATTGATGGTTTTCGATTGGGTTGTCCTGTATAGAGCCTGTGGAAATACATGCACGTTTTCATTTACTCTGCAAGCCTTGTATTCTTGAAGCCATGGTATTTCTCTACAACCACAGCTTTGAAAATCATTCGACAAAGTGTTTGTTAGTATGGTTAAAGCTCCTGTGAGGTACAACACTTTCCGAGGAAAATATGGAAAGTGATGGTAAAAAAGTCAGGCCTTTTAGTCCTGTGTCTATATGGGTCTCTCTTTACAAGTGCTCCTTCTTGGTAGGAATGCAGGCATCTAGCCAGTTCTGTGTCATACAGGGATAAAGTGCTGACTTGGTTATAGGGATATAATTTAATTATTATATATTATAATTTAAGCCCTGCTCTAAATATTGCAGGAGACCATGCTAATCATTTGTTCAATCAAAAGTAAGTATTCCTCATTGGTTGAGTGATTGGTTTGTCTTTCAGCAGGAAATTGTTGTAAATTGCATGAACTTAATATCCCATAGTGCAATGTTTTGAGAGAAATCTAGGACACACTGTCTGTGTAAAAGTGCCTGCCTTTTTGTTATTATTTATTGCATTGTGAAAATGTACTTGTTCTGTAAGTTATATTCAGCCCTCCATTTCCCATTTTCTTTCTGACCTGGTTGATTATCTAAATTCACGCAGGAGTTTGTATTATTTACATGTCTTTAGAGATGATGGTTAAGCACTAGTTCTGATAATTAGCAACATAGTTATTGAGTTGAATTGCAGCTACAGTTTGAATCGATGCAGTTAATGAAAATATTGAGTTAAGTCAACCTGCCTAGAAGTGCAGTATTGGGTGCCACCCACAGACATTGCCATATCATGTTGTCTACCCAGCTTAAGAAATGTTGACATGCCCAAAAGTTAAGGAGAAAAATGAATAAAAGTTGATTATAATGTTGTAAAGTAATAGTTACATAACTGTGGCTGAATAGTGTCATTTGGGTGGGAATGTTGCTGTAATGAGTTGATGATGAAAACTATTTTTTTTGGGGGGGGGGTTGAACCAAAAGCACTGTACATATACATATACAGGGGCTGTTTACCTTTAAATTGTGTAATTACTCTGTAGCAAGTTTATTACCTTACACATCACAGGCCATGATCTAATGAGGATTTTTATTCACATCTGATATCAGTAAAGGCAGTTTACATATGTCCAAAACAGAAAATTTCTGAACATAAATGTGCAGAGCTTGCCAAGGATATTGAATTGTTCAAAAGAGTTTTCATGTGAAATAAATATTTCTTCTCGTAAAAGGAATAATATGATTCATGCAAATGAAAAGTTTATATTTCTTGTTATACTATACATTTCAGCTTGGATCAAACACTGAATGAAAGATGTTTAGACTAATTCAACTAGTGCAGTATTCTTGGTCACAGGCAGAAAATGAATGTTGCCATGATATATAATTCAACCATCTTGCAAAAACAAAAAAAAAAAACAAAACAAACAAAGAAAACTATATATATATATATATATATATATATATATATATATATATATATATTTCAGTTACACACACACACACACACACACACACACACACACACACACACACACATACACACACACACACACACACACACACACACACACACACACACGCACCCACACAATAGTATGCACACACATGGGGGAATTCATTAAAGTGCCACAAAGTGTACACCTCCTTGTATACATTGTTGTACCTTTCCCTGATTCAGAAACTGCCCCTACACTGTGTTGCATGGTCCTGTAAAGACATTCAGCACTGAGAAGGGCTGGTCCCACGGACATGCTGAATGCTAGTGAAGCATTCCAAGGGGAGAAGCATATGTTAATTTGCCATGTGTTCTCTCCCTGAAACTGCCTCCAGCAAGACATCTACACAGTCTAGCAATTCATCTGTGTAGATCAGCATGGCCATCCCTACCATGCTGGAGTACTGAACACAGCCAAAAGATCATGATCAGCTGCCTAACATGAACATGTGGTGGTGACTGCTAGACACCAGGGATCCCTCTTGAAAGTTGGCTTAATGGTTAAGGTGTTTATATCACAAACATAAGATGCATGGTTTGAACTACCTCACCTGTTTCTCCATACTCAGCTCCAAATCATACACTTTGTTCTATATCAGCCAGCCTTCTGCCCAGCTTTATTGTCCCTCATCTCCCACTATTCCCCTACAAGACATCTCTGAAGCTTAACCCAAGACCTATTAAATGTTTACAAACCTAAATCTAGGACTGGGAGCTACCTATATAGCTACCACCCCTCTATTGCATGGAACAAACTCTTCCCTAGAAATAAGGACCCTTACACTCCCTAAATAATTTAAATTAGCCACTAAAGACTACTTTAAAAAACATTGGACTTGCCTCTGTTCACACCCTCCCTGACCACAAACAACCTACATAGCACTGGTAATTAAAATACAGAACACACAACATAAACAGCTTGCCCCCTATGGTTTCTATGTAATGTCTATGTAACTTCCTAAGCTTTTGTAATACATCCTATGCCTTCTCTGTTAACTCTTATGTAACTTTCTAAGATTTTTTAATCCACTGCCTATTGCTCTTTAGATAAACAAACTTTGTTTTACTATATAACAGTTTAATTCATATGCTTTTTACTGTTATCATCCTTTTATTTTTAGTGTGGTATAATTATGTTAACTACTGTATGAGATCTGTAATCTACCTCAATATCTTAATTGTTCTCTTAATGTTTTAATGGTTTGTACAATTTGGAGCTTTTCTCCCTAGGCCTCCACTGAAAAGGGGTGCAAGCTTAGTTGGACACTCCCAGTCAACAAATTTAAAATAAATAAAAAATAATAATAATAATAATAAATAAATAAATAAATAAGAAACATGGCTAGGTTTAAATCGCCCCCCAAAGGTGTTAGACTAGTAATCACCTATAAGCTTAATATGTTATTATGTTGCCAGTGACAGTACATGAGTCAGGGGGCAGGGGGAAATGTAGTAGACACTATGGATCACTCTTTAAATTGCCATAACAGTACTAATAGCCAATCAGGGATTAGGGGATGGGGATACACTAGACACCAGGGAATATTCTTAAAGTGCAGTTATGGCTCCAACATCATTATGAGAATTGGGGGTGTGAGGGGATCTACATGATACCATGGCTAGCATAACAAGTGCAGTGTCATAATGGCACCAACATCATAATGTGGATTGGAGAGTGGATGGAGCCACTGGACACCAGAGAAGACTCATGGAATAAAGCACCATAACAGCATCAATTGCAGTATTGGAGGGTGGGAGGATACACTAGACCACCTGTGACTAATAGATGTGTGCCATAATGGTACACACACTATTATGGGTGTGGGAGAAACCACAGGAGGTGACATAGAGTAGGAAGATGTACAGGGACTGTGGTGTTTACATATGCTCATGTCTATTTACGTGTGTGTGTGAAAGAATGACTGGGGGATGTCACTGCCTAAATGAGCAGCAGGTTACTGCCATGACATGCATATCAGCAGTGATCTATATGTCGCAGTAGTAAATGTGACTCAGAGACATGCAAATTACCTTATAATGAGGCCTTACTTCAAAATGGCTAACATGTCTCTGAATAGCAAATGGCCAATACATGGGAAAAGGGATGACAGACACTTTATTGGATTCCCAGGAGACACTCTCCACACAACAGATATTTTAACCAATGGTTTTGATGACGCATAGATAGTACCAGCTCTTCCCAATGTTCACAGACAAAAAGAATCATGCAAATTTCAGTTTTCTAGCAGACTGCTCAGTTCTATAATTTGTATGTTTCAAATGTCATCCTTGAAAGTTTCTCTGTCTATATTAGCTCTTTCTTATGAACAGCAAGAATTACATGTAATGTGTCTCATATTTGCATCAGGTATTATGATGTTCTTGTTGCTTGTAATCCATTTTATTTGTTTCTTATTTTTCTAACAACAGCTTCTTTCTTTTAGCAGATAATCTGTGCTACTTGTCAAATTCTGTCAATTTTTATGATTTAATATTCTTCTTTTTCATTAAAGATAGTTTTTTCTTGCATCGATTTTAGTGATGTTTGGTGCAAATTGTGCATTATATGATGTACTCTTGTCACTATTTCTATGTTTTTTTAGAAACAACAACTCATAAATGTTTATTTTATTTATCAAATGCAATTTTGTATCATACTATGTCACATTTATGAATTATTCAGTTATTTTGCTTGTTTCATTCCATGCTGCACAGAATCATATCATATTTTTTGGTAGCAGGCTATGGAAACAACAACCATCTCATAGTATAGTAACTTGATTCATAAACTGTCTAGCAAAGAAAAAGTAACTAAAAACAACCAGAAAGTGTCAGTAGCATGAGCAATCAAGATTTAGCTTTTACAGGATTGACTCAAAGGACTCTGTCAAATATTTTAAATATTTATTTAAAAGACTGCCTCAGCAAAGTTTTTCCTTCTTCTTCAAGAAATAGACATTGGGGCTGTTTGTCTTGTGGTTAGCAAAGCATCTGGAGCTAAAGTTGACCTTTGTACTACTCATTAAAAAAGTGGTTAAAGAGAGAAGAATTAAAGTTAAGATCCATTACGTGAAACTGCACATTGAATATCAAAAGCGGTGCCAGGGACGTCGGGAGGCATACTGACTGTACGCATTTCAGTACAGTTTATCTAGAGTGGGGGGTAGATTCTGGCTGGCCTTAGGACCCATGATTGTGGAGTCAGCAGCCTGTTTGCTACAAACTAATGGCTTCTGATTGGTCCAGACTCCCGCTTTAGTTGTGAGAGAGAGAGCATGGAGTAGACAGCAAATATTAATATAGAGAGTACATTTCCAAGTCCAGTTCCACTTGATCTGCTTGCTTCGGCTTATCTGAATCATTTGTATCATGTAAGGTATTATACGTTTTTGGTTATTTATATCACAGATGCAGTATACAATGAAGTGAACTAGTGGTAGTTGCCTGTCAGTTTTGCTGATTTTGCAACTTTGCAAGAGCATTTTTTTTTTTTGATTTCCAAGTGCTTGCAAGCCACATCTACATGCATGTACATTGCTGCTTTTATTATTTTCCGATCCTTGGCAAACAGCCTTTCTTTTACACATTTAGGTGCGTAATATTTGAGTGTGACGAGAAGACTAGTCACTAAGCACACACACACACACTGATCAACTGCCCAGTATCTGCTAATAATTAAGTACTGCTTGTTTTCCAATCCCATCTAATTTAACCGAGCAGTGATAGGATAGTTCTAATCAATTTAGGTTTTTAGTGATAGAGTGGTGGGTGCTCAAAGGGGAATTTGTTACAAATTTAACAGTTAGTTATTGCATTGTTCAAGTTTTCATTTTTGTGATATTTGAAGGTTAGTAAGGATGGGAGTGCCTAGTTTAGAGATAAAATTGTTTTGGTTGATTGGTTGATTGGTTGCATGGTTGGTTGAATAATTTAGATATGCTTTATTCATATCATGAGTGGCATGTGGCGCATTGAAAATCTGACTAGAATACTAGTAGTAGTTAGTAAAACCTGCCAAAGAACAAACGCGTGCACACACAAAACTTTATGGCATGTCAGTTGTCAGTGTGCTTAAAAGTAGTCACTAACCGAGTGTCATATCTCAAAAACAAAAAGGCTCAGCGCATTTCTGAATTTATGCTTGTGTGTTTTTCTGTGCAAATTATGACTGCCAAACTCAAGGCAAACAAATACATGATACACAGATTTTTCTCTACTTCTCAGCAGAAGCATTTATAGTTCATCCTAGTCCTGCGACATGTGTTAATATTAACATTTTATCACTGTGTGACACGAGTTTTGTAAATCCTACAACACACTTGTTTTCAGGTACCATTACACTTTAAGTGACTTTTATTTTATGGAACACTATACCTACCTAATACAAATTCAGAGTGAAATATAGTGTACTCTGTATTTCTAACACTAGCTTTTAGATGGCGCAAGGCATCACAGGAGGGCGGGAAGCATGAAAGGCCTACCGCAAAATGTGAATAACTAGCTCTTAGTAACGAACAGTACGAGCATTCTTCTTTTTTGGATTACTAGCTCTTAGATAGTGCAAGGCATCACAGCACCAGTACTGAAAAAAGGTGGCGTGCAGTCAGAACCAGAGCTGAGTTGAAAATGTACATGTTTTAATTTCCGTTAAGAGAACTATTCCTCAAGATCCGACACTGACAAACAAAAGTGCATAAATAGAGATGGACGCAAAGACAGAGTTCACTAATGGTCTTTTTTAAAGCCATAATTAAATTATGACTTATTCAAAAACATATGTCAATCTGCAGTGCACTTTCTGGGAGTGCAAGTCCCGAGCAAACGATAAAGGGCTATACCCACAACTCCACCTTACTCCCTTCTGCTCACTCGATGACACTCTCACCTTACTCCCTTCAGTTCAATCAATGAACCCAAACAGTGAAATTATGTACATGTGGTGCATTGTTGTTGTTGTCTTTCGGCTTTTCCCAGTTAGGGTTCGCCACAGCGGAACTCCAGTCCGCTAATGATTGGCAGTAGGTTTTTACATGCTTAGTTGCCGGCCCTGACGCACAACCACATGTGGTGTGTGTATTGTGGAAAATAATTGCCACTTATTTTAGGTTTAATGTGAATACATACTAAACTAAGAGATATTCTGTCTGAATTTTTTTTTTTTGGGGGGGTACTATTTGGCAAACATAGCGTCTGTGTAAATAGCTATAGTTCATTATTTCCTTAGCATCTGAAAGGGCAGAATATGAAAACAAATAGTGTGGGTGAGAGGATTCTTGCATTAAGTGTTGTGCGCAGGATTATTAAGCATCTGAACTAGCCTAGACTCGGTACATCAGGCTTCACATATATGTACAGTTTTCATGAAATATCAATCACTCATTATTTTTCTATACAAGGGTCCCTAATAGCAAATGTTACAGTTGCCACCCTCTTAAAAGGTGAAGTTGTTGAAGGGACAAGGGAGAGTGCTTTTCTTGCATAAACAAAGATTGCTTTAAATTCTGAATGTGTGTAGTTTCAAAAGCTATGTGGAAAGACCACCTATTTTTTGCAATATCAGCACAGCTTGAATAGACATTGCTGAACATTGCCTTTGGATGAAGTACAGGAGTGGAGAATGTTATTGTGCTACTTGAAATTCCCAAGACTCAGGAAACAGGACATTTTAGTGCATATTGAATATATTCTTAGTATGAATCTCAAATAATCATGAGTAAATTATATATAAAAAGTGACAGGGAGAAAGACAATGACAGTAAGACAGAATGAGTTTGCATGCACTCGCGTTTTAGTTGTAAACAACTTAAATGTCAGATATCAAAAGAATGTTAGCAAGCAAGCAAATTATTTGTTAGCCCATCGGTGTATTTGATGCAGTATATATATAAATATATATATATATATATATATATATATATATATATATATATATATATATCTACACACACACATTTTATATATATATATATATATATATATATATATATATATATATATATATATATATACACACACACACACACACACACACACACACACACACACACACACACACACATATATATATATATATATATATATATATATATATATATATAGGTTCATAGGTAGGTACTAGGCTATTGGCCCTAGGACGTATTTAAGCCTTGGCTTGTGAGTGTGGCTTGTGGGTGTGGCTTGTTGGGGGCAGCAGTCTAGGAGCTGTGAGTACAAATCAGAAAATCCTGGCTACACCCCTGAGCGGTGCAGCATAGTTTCACACTGAAAGCTTTAATCAGAAATGCGTACTGTATTAATTACTAGTATTTGTATTATATTATAACCAAAGTATAGAAAAGAAAGAAAAAGTTTTGTGACTGTCCTCTAAGTGACTCTACCCAGGAATTTGCACTCTTCTCAAGATTATTTTTCAAGTATGACAATTCAAATTCAGACAACCAGGGCATGAATGGGTATCACCAAGTAAAGTTTGTTTCAAGCATAAAATATGACTGTTTTCTGAAATTATTCCAAGTAAGTGCCACATTGCTGAAAATAGTAGTAGAATCATTAAAATTATTTTGAATTGATTAATGCTTATCTTTGCTCCAAATTATATTTAATTGCAGCCTTTCTTATGCCTAAGTCAGGGCAATGACATATTGCAGGGTGGCCGCGGTGGTGCAGTGGTTAGCGTTGCCGCCTCACAGCAAGAAGTTCTCCGGTTCGATCCTCAGCTGGTGTGCCTTCTGTGTGGAGTCTGCATGTCCTCTCTGTGGTCGCGTGGGTTTTCTCCAGGTGCTCCGGTTTCCTCCCACATCCCAAAGACATGCTGTGGGTGGATTGGATACTCTAAATTGGCTGTGTGTGTGTGTGTGTGTGTGTGTGTGTGTGTGTGTGTGTGTGTGTGTGTGTGTGTGTGTGTGCCTTCTGTGGAAGGTTGGGCACTGCGCTGGCAATTTGTCACTGTAAAACTCCACTGCCAGTCATGAGTGTACAGGTGATCTGCTGTGGCAACCCCTAATCAGGAAAAATCCAGAAGAAGAAGGGCAATGACATATTGCAGTGAATCAAGCAAATTGTGAAAATAATTGCATACAAACCATAGCAGCCTAAATGGTCAAACTCACACTATGTGATGCAGTCAGCAATTTAAAATGCCTAGTATCATTATTTACTGCCAGTGAGGAAATCACTAAAGACACGCTTAACTATGCACACTTTTTCTGTGCCCTTCACCTACAATGCTATGAATCTACTTTCAACACCAAATGAAGTCATAGGTGCCAAAGTGCTAGCTGAGATAAAATATCTATCAAAATCCACAACTATATTCCTGCAGTTTAACAGCTTAAAACATGTTCAAATGTTACAAAAAAATTGCAAATTCTAATAGATTCATAAAGGTTTGCGGTGGTGGTGCTGTGGTAGCATTGTTGCCTCACAGTAAGACGTTGTCCTGTTCGATTCTCAGCTAAATCGTCTTCTGTGTGGAGACATGTGTGAATGGGCATACCTTCGTTGAAGGTTGTGCATCAGAGCTGGCAACTCAGCACGTAAAATTCTACTGCCAATCATTAGTGGACCGGAGTTCTGCTGTGGCAACCTCTCACCATGAAAAGCCGAAAGACACAACAACAACAATAGATTCATAAAAATGACCACATTAAAGTTTCTGCTATGTGCAATATTGAAACTTGCCTGTCAAAATTAATCAAATAGCAATAGTTATAAAATAAATAAATAAACAGAAGCATAATATATGTAAGCTAAAGATCAAACAATTTAATGTAACTCCTACTACATTCACAACCAAAATTGTTGAGAAAAAAATATCATGCAAATAGGATCATAGGAAGTTACTAAGTAATGGCCCTAGGGGCCATACAAGTCTGGCCAAGTTCTGCCCTTGTTTCCATGATCAGCACCTATTGCCCTTGTCTAAGAGAGACACAGCTGGAACCCCAGGGGTGAATTTACGGTTACCCATCCAATCATCCAGATTGTGTTGATGATGACCAAAGAAGTACTCTGCTTGACATGAACTAGGATTCTGTTCCACAGGTGTGGTAAAATCTGAGAGACAAACCTGTCCTTCCAGCAGGTTTTATTAATGTCATATACCATATTAAGGACTTTGGAGCAAGTAACCCATAAGCCATTGGACTTACGGATATGCAGCATTTCCAATAAAGCAGAGTCAGAGATTACCTTATATGCAAGACAGAGATTGCCTCTGAGTAGTGTTAAAGTCATAAATAAATAACATTAAGAATTTACCTTATATGGCTTTAGTCAAGAACAACACTTCAGGAGGTGCAAACAGAAATTTTATTTTTATAGTGCTGGGAGTTAGTCTTCATAATTCTTGATGAAGCATTCTCAATTTACATACAAAAACTGTAATTTTATAGATTTTATTATCAAACTGCGCATGCAATTTCAGGACATTATAATGACTGTGTCCTATAGAAAACTTTGCAAATGTCCTCATCCCTCGTGATTTTCACCTCAGACTTCAGATGAGCACCTTCCTATACAGGATTCACCTGCTTCCAAGGGGGTCTTGTTTTTGACCTTGGATGTTTCAAACCAACCCTAGCAACAAAGCACTCCTAGCCTGAAGGAGTCAGGCTAACAAATTCCTTTTTGTAATAACTACATGCCTTACTTCATGCAACACATACTATTCTCTCTTATTACATATTAAAGAATGCATTTTAAAATGAACGGTGATACTGTGGCTTATGAAGCTGTATTTTTCCCAGCCCTGCATACAAATTATATTTGCTTTTTAACAATCATATTATAGCATCATTAATAAACTGAAATGAATATACATTTTAATAAGCTGGTCTTGTCCCATAACAGTTTTCTCCTTCTGAGACTATCAGTGTCATACCATACATATAATTATATTTTTATTTTTTTTTTACTTGATAAAATACGCCTCAGCATCATAGTAGTCATCATAATTTTTTTTCAAAATAGAACTGTCATTGATTTGCGCATGCAGTGGCAAATCATGTGCAGGTGAGGTTAAACATTTTGTAATCACAGCCTTTAGAATAGAAAAATGATAAAATGATTACAAATATAACAAAAAGAACAATGACAATACCCTGGATTATGCTAGTTTTAAGGTTACTAAAAATACTGCCCATCCAAGTGTCCAATTTTTGTATGTGCTGTCCAAGTCTTTGGGCCTTTGTTCCATGAAGTTTGACAGTTTTTTCTAATCATTATAATAGTCACTAATATATGAACAGCAAAGACTCCTTATAGGTTCATTGGTTCATACTAGGCTATCTGCCCTAGGGCATTTATAAGCCTAGCCAGAGTGTGTTTGGCTTTCACCACCCATTTTATATTAATTTTGCTATGCCCTTTTTCAAGGTTAGTATACTGTGCCTCTGTCTAACAGTGACACAGAAGTGATACCCAGGGTAAACCTACGATCTCCCATACACTCATCAAGATTCCTCTTTGTCAAAGAAAATACTTCAAAAGACCAAAAGCATAAGGTTCAGTTCAGATGTCTTTATTCTTGTGCAAGGAGACAAAAAATGCAGTTACAGAGTTTGTCTGACTAAAATCAGGACGTGTCACAATTATTATACCTTTCTTTCAAGGCATTGCCCACTACAGCTGACGTAGCAGACCACCAGTTCACAATTCTGTTACTTTACAGATGTTTCTCACATTTCTAGCTGACTCTTCAAAGATTAAAAAAGATTTTTCAGTAAACAGGATGGCCTTGACGACCACCGGTCAATTATAACTTTCTTGCTATGTGATGTTACAAGTCTATGTACTATGGCTAATTCGAGCACAATGCAAGTACAGATTTGTGAAGCAGTTCATTGTTTATAGTATCTAACTTTCTTGCAGCTTGTGCACTTTTTCATTAGCACGAACAGAGCTTATTGTCCATAATGAATGGATCTACAGAAATTATTATTATTCTCCATTTAATTTCCTGACCTAGCAGAAAATCACATGCTTTCCAGTACATTTCCAAAGCATAAACATTTATTTTGCTGTGCTAGCAAACTAGGTCAGAGTGCATCTTGCCAGAAAGCACAATTTCAGAAAAGCATGTTTTATGTTTCAAATAGAACTAATGCTGCATATAGAATAAAAATGCGTTAATCTTCCCTTATTTAAAATAAGCATTACACACATATGTTATTACATATTTTTCTAACATTTCCCCCCGTTAATACTTTTTATTCTATTTCAAAAGCATAAACAGTTTGTTTCTTCTCCTAACCTCTTCATTTGAGGATTTGCAGCTAAGAGAGTCATTCAGTTTAAACTTATGAAAGTGTTTCCTTTTTCAACAGTTCTTCAATTTCAGTACTTTGATACAAAGTCTCAGAAACTGACATGTCTATAAAATCTTTGATTAATTTTTTCATGCAGGGAATACCACAGCAAATACATGCTCCGAACAAAAGTAATCCCACACAAATGGCAATCAGGATGTTCATTAGGATGGAAGCCCACCCCCCAAACAAATTCTGGAAAAAGTCCATCAGTGGTTTCGGGCCTGGTCTGGTCATGTCTGACACTTGCTGAATCACTTCCAAATGATTGATGATTTCATGTTTGTTGTTGGGAATGTACGAACAACACTCATCTTTGATTAAAGCGCACGTACCACCTCTCGCCGCTAGGGTGAAGTCAAGAGCCATGCGGCTTTGAAGCACCACAGTTCTCATTGCATTCAGTTCATCAGTCATTAATTCAAGAGTGGAAAAAGTTGCATTGCTCATGACCTCGAGAAGTTTGGATAGCTTTCTCAGTTCCCAAATTGATTTAACTGCACCATATGCAGGGGCTATGCCATCCCAGGATATGATAGTGTCACTCAAGTCCATGTGTGCTAGTTTACTCTTGTCTTTCATGGAGTTATGGTTTCTCCAGCCTGCTACGATCTGTCCCATCAGATTTTCAGGTTTCTTGATTGGATTTTCAGGTTTCCTTGCGACGTCTCTGACGTTTCGAATTCTCCCATGAGGCAAAGCTGTAGTGTGTCGTATGGCCGGGACCAGGTAACCCAAAAAACAACTGCGGACCAATTCTCAGGCAACCATTTGTATGCCTTTTTCCCACATATGAAATAACAGTTTTCTACCTTAGTATTGATATACACCTTCCCTGTATAAAACATTTTCTTATCTATAATAGACAGTTGCTTTAAAAGAACAGGATTATGTTGTATATCACTGACAGTTTTATGCAAGGACTCAAAGTATGAGTCATAATCTGCATCACAAATTGTTTCTGCATTTTTAGCATTTTTAGGTTTAATATAACATTTATAAGAAACTGTTACATTACATTTACTCCAACCTACTTGAATCGTGTAATTCTTAAAAAAACATACAATTCCTGTTTGTGTAACAGGTAGGAATAATGCAATTTTGTCTCTAGATTTTACAGGGGTAGTCTCAAAAATCAAGTTTTCCCAGGTCTCATTGACCCCTAGGGGGACCGCAGCCATCAATAATCCACCGTATGCTGTTGGTATAGCTGTGCAAATCCAACAATTCAAAATATTAAAAGTCTCAGCATACACATATTTGATTGCTTGGTAAGTGTTAAAGTTCGGATGCCAGTCTATGAGTGTTGAATCACGTTTGTTCAGTCTAGCTGGTGTGGCTGAAGAAAAGAAAGGCCACAGCAAAAGCCACAGCAAAAAGAACATTGTCACTAATTCAGTTATTAAGATGATTATGCAACACTGCTGAAGTCGTTCAGCATTTCTATTGTCTCTGGGTCTTGTCATTCTACTGCTGCTGTGTGTTAACAAGAGTTTTATCAAGTTCAAAGTTTTTGACTAGTTTACAGTGTGTCAAATGAATCCAAGATGAACGTTCTGCAATTTTGACTGCTTTGGGCGTGCTCAGCAGTACTTGATACGGACCTTCCCACTTTGGTGTCGTCCAATTCTTCTTTTTGATTGTCTTCACCCAGACCCAAGTGCCTGGGTCTACTGCTACTTCAAATGGTTTGGTTTGGTCTTTATCTGAAACAGAATTAAACTATAAAAGATGTTTGTTATTCAGCATACTCCTCATATACTCTGCAAGTGTCCAATCTGCTTCCTGGTCTGCAGGCATGAGAGGTTTCCACTGAGGTATATAATAAGCTCTTCTGAAAATCTTTTCGAAAGGTGTCAATCCTTTTGCATTCGGAACAGTTCTCATGCTCAACAGTGCCAGGGGCAAACAGTACACCCAGTTCTTCTGTGTATCTACCATGAGTTTTTTAAGCTTATTCTTTAAAACTCCATTGTGCCACTCTACTAACCCTGCAGATTGAGGGTGATATGCACAGTGATGTTTTAAAGAAATCCCAAAATACTGGCTAAACTGTTGTATAGTTTGGTTAATGAAATGTGTACCATTGTCACTGTAGATCCTTTCTGGTATGCCAAATCTAGGAATAATTTCTTTAACTAGGGTCTTTGCAACAGTGGCTGCATCTGGTTTACTAGTCGGAAAGGCCTCCACCCATTTGGAGAACATATCCACAATGACAAGGCAGTACTTTTTATTTTCACATTTGCTCAATTCTATGAAATCCATACAGATAGTATGAAATGGATTCGGTGGTGTAGGGAAACTCCCTTGCTTGGGCTTTAATGCCCCTTGTGCATGATGTTTATTACAAGTGTGACATGACAGGCAAAATTTTTTAGTGTAGTTTGTAAACCCGTACGTAGCGAATACCCGATTCACTAAATGTACCATCCCCCCCTGTTGAGACATGGTTCTGCCCATGGCTCAACAAAGCTGCATATCTAAATAAATTAGACGGTAATATTGGTTTTCCCTCTTTGGAGATGTACAGCCCTTCCCTGAGAATTGCTCCTCGTTTTTTCCATTTTTGTTTTTCAGCTTGTGTAGTAAGTGTCTGCATTGTTTTCAACATTTCTAAGTCTAAAATCTCAGAAGGTTGTAATTCCTCGTTCAAAAGAAATGCTTCTGAGGCTGCTTGCTTTGCAGCTGTGTCATCTCTCGCATTGCCTTTTGAAATCCTATCTTGTTGTTTTGTATGAGCTATGCATTTACAAATAGCTACTTTCTGAGGCAACTGAATAGAATCTAACAAATCTAAAATAAACTGTGTATGGTCAATCGGTTTGCCAGTAGATGTCACCATTCCTCGATTCTTCCACTGTTGTGCAAAAACATGTACAGTAGAAAAAGCATACTGGCTGTCTGTAAAAATGTTTACGCTTTTACCCTTTGCTAAGGTACATACCCGTGTCAAGGCAATCAACTCTGCTACTTGTGCAGATAAGCTATGTGGTAGAGGTTTCGCTTCTACGATCTCAGTATCAGAAACTACTGCATAGCCTGTTAGGTTCTGTCCTGTAGGACTCCTTTTGCATGAGCTATCCATGTAATATATCACCTCGGCATCATCCAAGGGAATATCCGTGAGGTATTTTCTAGGCAGTGTCTTTTGCTCAATTACCTGCAGGCAGTTGTGGGGTGTGCCATCCACATGAGTTGGGAGCAAGGTAAACGGATTTAAAGTAGTACATTGTTCAACTGTCATGTGAGGTTGGCTCAGCAATATAGTCATACAAGAAAGATGCCTAGCAGGGGAAAGATATGCTACTTTTTCTTGCAGTAAAATGATTGCGACTGCATGAGGCACTCTCAATGTGAGAGGGTGGAATAACACTACTGAGGCTGAAGCCTGCACTGCCATTGCAGCTGCAACTACTGCTTGTACACAGTGGGGTAGAGACCGCGCCACTGGGTCCAGTTGTGATGAATAATAAGCAATGGGGCGTTGTTTGTCCGCATGCTGTTGAGTCAATACTGATGTCATATAACCTTGCTTGCAATCTACAGTTTGAAAAAAACGTTTGTGATAATTTGGTAATCCTAAAACTAATGATGATGCTATCAATTGTTTCATTTTGCAGAAAGTTAATTCTGCTTCTGGTGTCCACTGTATTAAATCTTGTGCTGCCATAGGCTTCTTAAAAATCAGGTCGGTTAAACGTGCAGATTCCAAAGCATAGTTTGGGATCCAGCTTCAACAAAAATTAGTCGTACACAGGAAGGACATAATTTCCTTCTTGGTTGTGGGTTTTGGTGCTTGTAAGATCGTTACTTTTCTGTCCTCATCTAATGTTCTGCCATCTTTGGATATTACATATCCAAGATATTTCACTTGTTTTCTCCAAAGCTGCAATTTATTTTTGCTTACTTTGTGTCCTTCAACTGCTAGGAATTTTAATAATGCTATAGTATCTTCCTTACAATCTCAGTGGGTAGGGGCAGCCAGCAGAATGTCATCAACATAAAGTAAAATTTGACTACCTCTTGGTGGGATAAATCCCGCTAAAATACTTGCCATCTCTTGTGAAATTATTGTTGGGCTTTCACTATAGCCCTGTGGTAGTCGCGTATATGTATACCGCTTCCCCTGAAATGTAAATGCAAACCAATACTGGCTGTCAGGGTGTATCGGTATTGAAAAGAACGCATTGCTGATATCTACCACAGAAATATACTTCTGTTGAGG
This sequence comes from Protopterus annectens, assembly GCF_019279795.1. NCBI lineage: Eukaryota > Metazoa > Chordata > Ceratodontiformes > Protopteridae > Protopterus > Protopterus annectens. The sequence continues at coordinate 1,039,371,479 of NC_056727.1, read as the reverse complement.
TTTTAAATCATTCAACAAGGTATGTGGATCTGGCACCATAGGTGCTCTTGGTATTACTGCATCATTTACAGCTTGTAAATCTTGAACCATACGCCATTCTCCATTTGCTTTTTTAACTGGGAATAAGGGTGTGTTACATGGCGAATCAGGAGATTCCACCAGTATTCCCTTCTTAAGCAAAGCTGCTATGATAGGTTTAATACCTGCCTCTGCATCTTTTCTCAAGGGGTACTGTCTCTGTTGTGGTCTAAATGCTGACTTTGGCGTGATAGTAACTGGCCCTGCTGTGCGAATAAGTCCTACATCTGACTTCCCTGTTGACCAGAGTGTTTCTGGTATGTCTAACAAAGTTTTTTCTTCCTCTTCTAATAAGAGGGCTTCTCAGCTGTCTTTGCTGGACTGCAAGTGTACAGCTGGATGTGTTTGTGTTATCCAGTTCAGTTTCTGTTTTTGTATTCCCTGTTCTGACAGTTCTGATTCTGTCTGTTTTTCCCATTTTGTGATTTTTTTTCTCCTGGGTTTACCCATTTTAAATCTTTCCCTTTAGTTAAACTAACATGCGGTATTAGATTCAATTTGTAAAGTGAAAAGAACTCCTGGGGTAATGAACAGCTAACTACACTGTTCCCTTTCATGTCCCAGTACAAATTACACAGTACTAATCTGTTTGCATGATTTCTAAACAATTCTTGTTCATATTCTTTGTCTGGTCCTGGTGTATTACAATAATATAGAGTACAGTGCAACAGGTGTTGTATGTCAGTACAAAGGGAGGGGAACTTACTGATAGCTACATTCATTAACTCTTCAGTTACTGCTCCAGGGCCAGTCGTAACTAAGTCCTGGCTATACCAGTAAAATGTCTCACCTTCCGTTTGCCCTGCAAAAGTATTAGTTTGTCGCTGTGCTTCCATACCCTGCATGGTTGGAACTACTACTATGTCTAATAATTGCATAAGATCTCTGCCCAAAAGGTTCATGGGGCATTTTGCAGAAACAACAATTTTGCTTTTCTGGGTTAATCCTGAAACAGGATCTGTTATTGTAATGTTATGGGAGAGAGGGTCCCGATACAGCTGTCCATTAGCTGCTTTTACTAGTATAAAGTCATGTGATTCTGAATTTTCTGGTAGTTTGGAGGGGTGTACCAGGGTTCGTGATGCCCCTGAATCGCACAAAAATTTGACTTCCCTCCCTTCTACCAGGAGTGTCACTTCTGGTTTTGTGTCAGCTAAATAGAGCTCTAAGCTCAGTAAGGCTAGGTCTAATATTTAGTTTTCTTCACTATCGGTAGCTTCCTGCACTTCCTCTATTATCACATTCTCTGCTCCTTCTATCACATTCTCATTTGTCCTTTCTCTATTATTCCTATCTAGTGATTCCTGACTTTCATATAGTCAGTCCTCACCACCATCGTTTTTGTCTTCCACTGCTGATTTCTTATTTTTCTTGCAATCCCTTGCCAAGTGTCCCTTTTTCTCACATTTGAAGCACTCACCTCTTTTCTTTCTCCCTTCAAAGTCCTCTGATCGCTGATCAGATTGTTTGTTTCCCTGGGCATTCTTTTAGCCTTTTTGTCTGGACTGTACTAAATAAACTTCTCCATCTTCCACAGCAAATACTTGGGCTTTCTTTTTCTTTTTGTTATTAAAATGCCTTTCGGCATGTCTAGCATATTCAACCAGTGAATGTAATCTGCTTGTACGATGGTCTACCATATGTTTAGTAATGAAACTACTTATGGGTGCAATACAGCCTTTCAAAAATGCTTTTTTAACTGCTGCTCATATGGGGAATCTTGTGTCTGGTCTTCAGGTACCTGCATTCCACAGTGATTGTTAAAACATTCTAATAATCTGGCAAAATATCTATCAACAGTTTCACTTTCTTGTTGGATGCATTGCTTAATGCAAGTTCAGACTGCCCTAGGCTTCCATTTCTCAGAAATTCGGTCTGTCAGACCTTTCACTCTGTTATCTAGTTCTGCGCTGCTATGTGGGAGGAGCCTAAGTGCAGCGTCACAGGGATTCCAGTTGCCACTGATCATGTGCCAATCTGGACCTACTATTTGTCTAACTACTTTTCTACTTCCTCTCCGTTTAAGTGATAACTTAATCTCATGCCCTGTAAGTCTTCTAAGAACTTTCTAAAATTAACTTTTGGATGGGGAATTCCCTATGTGGCTTTCCAGATGTCTTCCGGTGTCCATGGTCTGTATACTAAGAGAGTTGGGTCCTGTCCTTCTTGTCCTGCCTGAGGATTTCGTACTTCTATGAGTGGGCATATCTCTTCTTCACTCATAGCCCGTGAATTTCCATTCATTTGATATAATTCAATATCCCCTTTTAAATGACATGTTCGAGACCTAGTCTCGATAGGATCTCTAACAAACGGTAGTGGTTTTATAGGAATAACTGGATATCATGGAGGTGGGCCAGTTTGTTCTTTTGCTTCATATTCAGGTAAGGGAGCTGGCAAGGGAACCGGAACCAGACGGGGCGGGGGAGGGGCGATGCTATAACTAAGTTATTATCCTCTTTGTCTAGAAACATTGCTTTTGAATTTTTATTCTTTTGTTCTCTTCAGTTTGCTTCCTCAATCCACCTGTGTGCCTGAGGAACTCCTAATTTACGCTGTTTTTTAACCCGACCTTTAGAATCGGTTTTTAGCTGTCTAATAAGTTTGATAAGTGAGGATCTTTCTAGTTTCCCATCAAACTCATATTTATTAACCCATTTAGTATAATATCTAACGTTGTCGGCGCGTTGTGATTACATATATTTTGCGTCTTCGGTTAACGGTGGGCTTTGGGGTCTTTTTGTTTTTGGGCACGTATTGCCCATTTTGTTCTAACCTTTTAAATGTTATGTAACCCATTTATTTTTAATGTGGTACCACCAAGTGTTTACAGTCCCTTCAGACTACCTGCCTACTTATTCTGTTTCCCTGATCTATGACAAGATAGCAATATTTCTGTCCCAGAATTTTAACAAAATTCTCACATAACAAATACAATCAAGTCCCTGATCTAAAACAGAAAAAAGTAGATTCACCCTACCGGAGCCTCAGTGATTGGTCACTCACTGTTCAAACAAAACCCACCTTCAGTCGTAGATCAGAAAAGTGGCTGGCCTCTTTTACATGACAATTCAGTCGGAGGTCTTTCAATGAAGAAGATCCGATGTGGTATCTTCCCTGTGCGGTTTCATTCCACCTATCCCATCTGATCCCAGGCTAAACAAGGGTTTCTGGCTCCCAAGGAAAAAAAAATGTCAAAGAAAATACTTCAAAAGACCAAAAGCATAAGGTTCAGTTCAGGTATCTTTATTTTTGAGCAAGGAGACAAAAAATGCAGTTACAGAGTTTGTCTGACTAAAATCAGGAAGTGTCACAATTATTATACCTTTCTTTCAAGGCATTGCCCCCTACAGCTGACATAGCAGACCACCAGTTCACAATTCTGTTACTTTGCAGATGTTTCTCACATTTCTAGCTGACTCTTCAAAGTTTAAAAAACATGTTTCAGTAAACAGGATGGCCTTGACGACCACCGGTCAATTATAACTTTCTTGCTATGTGATGTTACAAGTCTATGTACTATGGCTAATTCGAGCACAATGCAAGTACAGATTTGTGAAGCAGTTCATTGTTTATAGTATCTAACTTTCTTGCAGCTTGTGCACTTTTTCATTAGAACAAACAGAGCTTATTGTCCATAATGAATGGATCTACAGAAATTATTATTATTCTCCATTTAATTTCCTGACCTAGCAGAAAATCACCTGCTTTCCAGTACATTTCCAAAGCATAAACATGTATTTTGCTGTGCTAGCAAACTAGGTCAGAGTGCATCTTGCAGTGTCAGAAGGCACAATTTCAGAAAAGCATGTTTTCAGTTTCAAATAGAACTAATGCTGCACATAGAAAAAAATGTGTTAATCTTCCCTTATTTAAAATAAGCATTTCACACATATGTTAATACATATTTTTCTAACACTCTTGAAGAGAGTCAATGAGGTACTCTGCCTAACCTGGACTGGGATTTTATTCCAGAGTGAAGGGAGCCTCTGGGTTATGAATCTGTCCCTCCAGCATGTCCTATTTATTTCAGTGCTGAGGTTCAAGTCTCCCGAGTGTGTAGCTCAATGGGATTTGGATTTTCTGAGGTGCAGCATGTCCATTAATTCCGGGTTGGACATGGCCTTATACGTCAGGCACAGATCGCCTCTGAGCAGGCGGTATGCCACTGAGTAGAGCTGAAGTTTCTTTAACCAGGCAGCATATGGCATCTGTTTGAGCCCTTTGATCCTCTTGGTGAGGTACTTTAGGGGTATTTCCAGTTGCTGCAGGTGTCTGGTAAGGTACATCCCAAAAGGGGCATTGTACTCAATTATGGGCCTGATGAGGGATGAGTAAAGAGGCACGATGACCTCCCCTGATCTAGATGTGAATCCCTTCATGATTAGGTGGGCTATATAAAATGTTTTCCAACCACTTTGGCCACGTAGTTGTCAAATGAGAGATTGCTATCAACTTGGGTCCCCAGGTCCCTAATTACTTCTTCTGTATTTAATGGATTACCACCTATGTGGTAATTTGTGGGCACTTTGTTTTTGCCAAATGGGATGACTATACACTTTTTGGCGTTTAGCTTGAGGCCATGGCTCTGGCACCAGTTGTCTGTTTCTATGAGGCCCTTTTGGAGGATGCTTGTGTCGGCTGGAGAGTCAGTTATGGCGCCCAGTTTGCAGTCATCTGCGAACTTGGTCAGCCACAGTCCTTCTGTGTTTGCCTGTACCTCTGAGAAATATATACCGAACAAGAGAGGTCCCAGGACTGAGCCTTGAGGGATGCCACTTGTAACTGGTTTGGAGTCTGACATGGCTCCAGCAATTCTAACCATGTGGGTTCTGTCCTTGAGCCAGTTTGCAACCCATCTAATGACATAGGGGTTTATATTTAAGCTTGTAAGCTTATCTATAATGCCAGAGTGGGGTATTGTATTGAAGGCTATTGTGAGGTCCAGGTAGGCTGTGTGGACCACCTTCCCCTCGTCAATGGCCTTGGTGACTGTTTCAAAGAAATCGACCAGGTTTAAGAGGCAGGATCTGCCCTTAACAAAGCCGAACTGGGTAGGATCCAGTGTCAATAGGTCCCCAATATCTTTATTTATGAGGTCCATGATGATCCTTTCCATAGCTTTGCAGACCAAGCTAGTCAGGCTTATGGGGTGAAAGTTTCCAGGATCCGTTGAGGCACCACCTTTGTGGAGAGGGATCACTGTTGCTGTACGCCACTCTTTGGGTACATATCCTGTAGTAAGGCTGTGATTGAACAGTAGTTTTATGTTTGGGTTTAGCTCTTCTTGGAGTTCATGTAGGACGCAGCCCGGGACACCATCTGGTCCCATTGATGCTGTGTTTTTTGCTTTGGAGAGAGCGGCTCTTACTTGAGCATCTGAGATGTCAGGGGGGCAGCATTCTGCTGGGAGAGATATTCGCCCTTTTGGTGGGGGGGGAGAAGTTTGCGCTGAACCTGTCAGCTAGGATGTTGGCAATGTCTGTGGGTTTGGTGTATTTTTTGTCATTTTGGACTAATTCTGAGCATATCTGGGAATTCCCACCCAGGTTCCTAACATAACTAAAGAAAGCCTTGTGATTATCCTTAGTGTCCTGTGCAATTTTTCTCTCGAAGCTGGCCTTAGACGATTTTATGAGTGCCCGTAGTTTTTACTAATACTGATCAGAGATGCCTTCCCTTTTTGGGATTTTGCTCTATCATGTAGTAGCTTCCTCATTCTATTGTATAGTTTGTTTATGGCTGGGGTCCACCAGACAGGACGTCTGCCTTTGGAGGATTGGGTCTTGGTTTTATCTGGGATTGCATGATCCATGCATTCCTGAAGGTGTTCATAGAATGCGTTTATAAAGGATTCTGCAGTCTGGGCCGTATTCTCCACAGGCCCGGGGGCTTTGAAGGATTCCACCTCGGTTTTGAGGAGTGTGAAATTCGCTTTAGAGAAGTTTTTCACTGTGGTTTTCTGGGCAGGGGGTGGGGTCAGGATGTGAATATCCAGTGAGATTACTTTATGGTCTGATCTTACCAGTGAGGGATACACTTCTTGTCTGGAGCATAGAGTCCCCATGTTGGTGATGATCAGGTCCAGTATGTTTTCCCCTCTTGTGGGAGTGGTAACAAGTTGTTCCATAGCATTTGAGTTTATAAATTCTAGGAACCTTTTGGCTAGGGTGTTGGAGCTAGAGTAATGCCCCCAATCTATGTTTGGGTAGTTGAAGTTGCCCAATATAATGGAGTTTGGAGCGACCTTCATATTTTCCAGTGTTCTCAGGAAGGCCGAGTGGGGTTCCTGGGTTTGGGAGAGTGGTCTGTAGCAGGCTATAAACTGGAAAGCAGTTTTACCCACTGTTAGTTGCACATGGATAGTCTCTGATGCTTCGTGCTGTGCCACCAACCTGGAGGTATGGCTATCTTTGACGAATATTGATACTTCCCCTCCTTTTGTGGTTCAGTCCAAGTTTTGGGGCCGAAAATCATGGTATGAGGTATAACCTGGTAGTGCTGGGGTGCTCTCGGGAGCCTTGAACCAGGTTTCTGTTACTGCACAGATATCGATATTCTCCATGGTAAGGAGAGTTTCGAGTGCATGCATCTTGAGGTTTAGACTTGTGGCATTGAGTAGCATTACTCTTAGTTTCTTATCCCTTGTGATACCTATGGAGGTGGGTTTGTCTTTAGAGCCTTGCCTAAAAAAGGCACTATGGGGGTAGCAAGAGCCTTTGCCAATATCCGAAAGCCCAGGGGTGACAGGTGCAAGCCATCCCTAGTGAAGCATTGTGGCTTGTCGAGCATGTCATCCCAGGCTGACTGGCATTGGATCCCCTTTGAATGACACCAATACTTAAGCCAATTGTTGAAATTGATTATCTTGTCTTCATATTGTGGCATCATTCTTGGTGAGGGTAAGATGCTACTCAAGGTCAGGGCCATACCGGCCTGGGTTACATGCTCAGAGAGCTCCTCTATGTCTCTTTTCATGTAGTCCAGGGAGGTGCGTCTCAAGTCATTCACACCAGCATGGACAATGACTGAGTCATATTTGTACTTGCCTTGGAGTGACCTGAGTGCATGCGTTATGTGGCGGATCCTAGCACCCAACAGGCACCTCACCATGACCTTCTCCTTGTTCAGCCTGGTGAGCAGGACGTCAGTGTGCCTGCTGATAGAGTCACCTATTACAAGTGTATCAGGTGAGTTGTTTAGCCTTAAGGGCTGTGGCTGTTCGGCACACTGGATTTGTGAGCTATGTGTTGCACGTGTTTTGTTTTGGGATAGCGGTTGCTTGGGTGTCTGCTTTGGAGGTCTCTGCTGCTTTGGTAGATTTTTATTTAGAGTCTCCGGGTATGTTTTTGTGTGTTTATGTGTTTGGTCTGCTGTTGTGGTAGGTCTATGTGAGACTGGAATTGTAGTGAGTGTGGTTTCCTTCTCCTCCTGACTGTTTACGCCAGTACTGAATTGAGAGAGCTTAGCCTCCAGTATGGCTATATGGTTGCATCTCTCACATTTGTTGGAATTTGTTGGGAGGAGGAGAAGGTTGTCTGTGTACATGAGGCAGTTGTAACATTGCCTCAAGATTCCCAGATTCACCAGCTGGACCAGAGAGGAGATTGACAACTGACCTTTGGACATGCTAGAATAGTGTTGGGAATTCCTTTATAATTGAAAAAAGGGCCAATGGGGAACAAGGTACTCAAGGGGAGTTTGTGATGGTGTAGTGCTTGTAATTTTTTTGTGCTGACTTAGTGAGCAAGTGCCAGGTAACTTAAATGCAATGTGTTTCAGGTAACTTAAATGCAAAAACAACAAACAGTAACTTTCTTTCAAGTGAAACAAGGAAATAAGTACAGTAAGCAATGCAGATATCACTAGGGATCCACAGAAGTGCTGTAAATCCACATTTTAGGTGGAATTAGTATTTCAGGGAAATAACAAGCAAACAGACAATAAGCATACAAACAAAGCTAGATTCAGCAGGCCTGGATCTAGTCTATGCTACAGCAAACAAGGTGTACCAATTTCAGTAAGAAACAGTTCAAATATGCAGGCACTATAAGCCTTTAACCAGAAATTCCCAGCTCAGAAGGACAGAGTCCAGCCTCTCCTCCCACAAGAGTGCAGACCACGAACCTTCTTAATGTAAAATAACTGTCCTGAAGCCCAAGTGCTTAAACCAGAACTAATACACTTTTAGGATAACAGACACTGAGCCCTCAATCAGCAGTTCCCAACTTAGAAGGATGTAAGCTACCTGTCCTGCCACCACAGTGCAGGCCACAAACCTTCCTAATGTAAAACAACTGGTCTGAAGCCCAAGTGCTTAATCCAAAAGACTTAGAATGATAGCTACACTTTATTCAAGTTACTACCAAGCAGTAATAAATACAATTGAATACTTTAAAGAATGCCTGGATTAGTGTTCAAGTTATACAAACAAAGCTAGATTCAGCAGGCCTAGATCTAGTCTATGCTACAGCAAACAAGGTGTACCAATTTCAATAAGAAGCAGTTCAAATATGCAGGCACTATAAGCCTTTAATCGGAAATTCCCAGCTCAGCAGGGCAGAGTCCAGCCTCTCCTCCCACAAGAGTGTAGACCATGAACCCTCTTAATGTAAAATAACTGGCCTGAAGCCCAAGTGCTTAAACCAGAATTAATACACATTTAGAATAACAGACACTGAGCCTTCAATCAGCAGTTCCCAACTAAGAAGGATGTAAGCTACCTGTTCTGCCACTACAGTGCAGACCACAAACCTTCTTAATGTAAAACAACTGGTCTGATGCCCAAGTGTTTAAACTAAAAGGCTTAGAATGAGTTACACCAAGCAGTAATAAATACAATTGAGTACTTTTAAGATGACGCAAAATCAAAATAAAGTAGGAAGAAACACAAATACAGTAAAAGCAGATAAAATGTTTTTTTTGCACATGCCCCCCCCCCCCTTTGCAGCAAGCATTACATCAAGTGCCATTCAATTTTGTAATACCACAGTTTGCATTTTAGTCATTTCATGATTTGCCATCCTGATGTGATGTGAAGTTTTGTTGGCCACCTCCTGTAGAATCTGAGCAAACATAGTGATTTCAAGCATTGTCTTTTGCACAATATACCCAGGATTAAAGACTGAAAATACTTGCTCAGTCCAATGGATTGCTCACTTATTTTTCAGTCTACCTGCTGGTGGGGTTTTGAAATGTTGAATAGCAGAAGTAATATAGTCTACAAAGCAATATTCAGACCAGTCTGTTGGCAAACAGGGGTAGGCATGATTATCACAGATGTAGTAATGGTCACTTATCATGCCCATGCCACGTTCCCAGTCTTAGCTTTTTAAGTGCAAAGAGTTTAACAAACTTTTATGCCTGGTGTCATTACATTTGCTTTTCCCTACTGGTACAGTCCCATTTCTGGCATAACATGTGTTTCCATATTGTGTGATTGCAAGCTGAAGAGATACAACTTTTGAAAAAAATATTTACATTACATCAGGTTAAGCTAATGTCATAAAGGTCCTTTTAAAATGACACCTATGATGCAGGGATGGGAATCATGGGAATCCCTGCCTTGGAATGATGAGGTATATACGAACATATCCAGCAAGAAACTGTTTTCTTTTGACCAGTTTATAGAAGGGAACAGCAGCAGAAACAAAGCAAAAGTACCTGTTGTCACTGGATTCATTGTGGACTGCTACTGAAGTTGACCTTCTCACTGGGCAGATGATTCATCTGTCACACCTCGATCTCCCTCTGTTGGCTGCAAAGATTCATCTGGGGTCCCCACAAAACAGGTCTTTTTGCAATGAGATGAATGGATTCACATTGCAAGTCCTGCACAGTAAACTGCAGTCATTAGCAGGACCTGAAAAAGCCCCTTCCACCTCAGACTGAGGCAGTTTTTCCTCTGGAAATTTTTTTTTATGTTGTCCCAATCAGCTGGTTATAGTTGATGACAGGGTTGGTCAGGAGGCTTTGGTAATGCTGCTTTTACTGTTTGAGGATATTGCTGCAAAATTTTGAGGAGACTCTTACAATAACAAATTAGAGCATCATCTGACAAAATTAAATCAGCATTTTTTACTGGAGGGGTAGCTAGAAGGGCCATGGGTCTTTTCATTAATATCTCATATGGACTCAATTTTTTTGTGGCATTTAGTGAGACCCTCATACTCATTAATGCTAAGGGAAGGGCTTTGGGGCAGTGGATTTCAGCACAAATCTTTGTAATTTTATTTTTAAGGGTCCTGTTTACCCTTTTCACTAATCCAGATGACTCGGGATGGTTGGGACAGTGAAGACTCAACTTAGTGTTAAAAGCTTTACATAACTCTTTAAACTGATTATTATTCAAATGAGTTTCCTGGTCACTGTTAAAAATGCTGGATATACCAAATTTCGAATATAATCAGATAATCTTTTAATAACTGTGACTGCATCAGCTTTGCAACATGGGTAAGCTTTCACCCATGCTGAGAACATACACACTACCACCAAAATAAATTGTAAATTATTAGACTTAGGCATTTGGATGAAATACAGCTGTATATTAACAAAAGATCCTCAGGGTGGAGGTAAACATGCATATTTGCTGTTGGCATGTTTGCTTATGTTATATTCCAAACAAATAGTACAATTTCGTTCATACTGAAGTATCATAGAGGAGACATGAGGGGCATACAAACTTTGGGTAATTTGATTAAATAAAGCTGTCTTACCTGTATGGGCCAGTAGATGATATGCCCTTACCAGGTAAAGTAGCAAAGAGGCAGGTGCCACCAGTTGGCCGTCCAGATGTCATCATATGCCATCAGAGGATTTTCTACATCCATCCTTGAGCCACCTTAGAACTTTTCCCTGTGATGCTTCACCTTGAAAGGCAGACAACTTTTTAAAATCAAACACATCATAACTGTTGGAGTTTGTCATAGTTACATGCACAATTTTTTACAACAGTCTTCTACTGCTTGTTTAGCAGCTTGGTCTGCCAAATTATTGTCCTTTGTTACAGCATCTATGCCCTTTTGATGGGCACAACATTTGATTACAGACAGCTTTTTAGATAGCAAAAGTGCATCTAACAATGATTTTATGTACCCTGAATTTTTAATTTGATTTTCTGAAGAGGTTAAAAACCCTCTCTCTCTCCAAAGTTGCCCAAAGTCTTGTACCACCCCAAAAGCATAACGGCTGTTTGTAAAAATATTGCCCACCTTGTCTTTGGTTAACTCACAGGCTTTTTGCAAAGCCACTAGCTCAGCTATTTGAGCAGATTGGAACACCCACTAATCTTTGTTGCAACAATATTGTTTTTTTGGTGCAGACTGCTATTCCTGAGATCAACTTTCCTGTTTTATCTCTTCAACAGGAACCATCCACAAACAGATGCATATTAGCATTGGGTATAGGAGTGTCCTTTAAGTCCTCCCTAGGAGAAAGCAAATAGTTAGTTACACAGACAATTTACCATCCTCAGCAGTAGGCAACAGAGATGCAGGATTTAGAACAGGGCAGCAGATCAGAGAAACAGATGGATCAGGAAGAAGTGTAAGGTCATATCTAGTTAGACATGCAGTCAAGAAGGGATGAGTTTTATTTTAAGTAATAAAGATGATTCAGAGTGAAGGATAGCTACTGTAAGATTTTCCTCTGAGATATTAAATGACCATGATAACATACCTGAGGTAACCATAGTTGTAATTTTTTGTTGATACCTTGTGTCCTTTTTTGCAAGGATAGTCAGAAGATACAAGGTATTCTGTTAACATTGCTGAAAGGAATTTGGTGCTGTCAGTAAATCATTTATATATTGTACTAAGACAGACCCACCCGAAAATGTCACATTTTCCAAATCTTTTGTAGAATTTGAGAAAATAATGAAGAAGATTCATTATATCCTTGTGGCAAAAGTGTCCAGGTATATTGCTGCACCTGATGAGTAAAATCAAACAGAAACTGACTGTCAGTGTGAATAGGAATAGAAAATAATGCTGAACATAAATCTATTAAAGAAAAGTAGGTATGCAACTCAGTATTGTTGCTGGATTTGGAACAACAGGAAAAGTAGGCAGTACTGCATTACTTACAGCCCTTAAGTCTTGTACAAATCTATAAGTATTCTTTGTTGGCTTTTTCATTGGAAAATAGGAGTATTACAAGGGCTATTGGTAATATTATTTCGTGCTGTATTAGAGACTGAATTACAGGTTTAATTCCCTGCTTTGCTTATGGCTTTATTGGATATTGTGGAACTATGGGTGGAGGTTTTAATGGAGTTAATTTTTATTTTTACTGGTTTTACAGATTTTAGTATACCTACATTATTTGCATGCTTAGCCCACAAGTTGGCAGGTACCTGCTGTAATAACTCTTTGTTTGCCTGTATGCTTCCAGGAGGCTGTTTTTTTAGCTTATGCTAAAACTGCCAATACTCACCCCTGTGATTCTGTTGGAACATTTAAATACACCCCTTCTGGGGTACAATAAATAGTACAACCCAGCTTACATAACAAATCTCTTCCTAGTATGTTTACTGGTGCAGTAGTACTCAAAAGAAAAGAATGCTTTTCTTTACTCAGACCTAAACAAATGGGGATGGGTTCTGTAACAGGATACATAACAGTAGCATTTGTTACACCAACTGCCTTTACCTTGTTTTTATACTGGTATTTATCTGTCTGAAGTAACTTTTAATACAGACCTAGTGTTGCCCGTTTTACCAAGAATAGAATTGGCTTTGCATTTATTTTTACTTTAACATAGAGACGTAAGGTCTTTTAGTGGCAGCAAAGGGAATAAGATTTATTTTTGTTTTATTACTCTGCCATAGTCAGGACAGTGATTTGCAACACTTAATATGGACTTAAAGTCTTTTCCTGCCAGTCTATAAGCACTTGTTTTATTTTATTTTGTACAGGGCTTGCACACCCCGCACAAAGGCAGCTGCAATAGCTGGTTTAGCTTGTTCATTTGGATCTGGCATTTCTAGATGTTTAGCAAACTACTTTAAGATGACTCAAATAATCTGCAGGGGCTTTCTCTTTATTTTGCCTACATGTCTGACACACTTGTGTAATTTACCAGTGCTATCCTTTTATTTATTAGTGCATTTCCTGTGGGAATAAAATTAATTTTAGCATTTTTAAGTAACTGTGTTTTTATTTCATTGGAGTAACTTTCCGAAGCATTTGGTTTAAATCTGTCAAAGTAGGCTTGTAATATTTTTTTTTCGATTCCTCCTTTCCTCTTTAAACCTTTATGGATGTCTTTTTTTTTTTTATCTTCCTTCAGTTAGAAAACATTTAGACATAGTAATCTAATCAGCAATAACCCCCCCCCCATTTTTTTTAAAGGTGCCAAAAAAATCTTTTGTAGAGGCAATAGCCTCTTGACCTACCCTATCACGTGAGCGCTTCTGATGAGCCACAGGAGTGTCAAACACTAGTGCTCCTGTTGGAAAGGTAGATGCTTGCTAAGAATGAGAGGAAGAAGGAAGGAAAAAAAACGTTTTAACTGCAGATGCTGTTCTAAAGATGAGAGCTAACAGCAGAAATAAGCAGAGATGTAACAGTACCATGCTGACCTTGTGCTCAAAAAATGCAAAGGTCTGAGAAACAGCAGAACCTTGTACAGGAGCCACCCGTACCGGTAAATATGGGGGTGGAGTGCAGTAGCTACTGGAGGATTATTATCCTCTCTAGACATTCCTGCTTTTTGGCCATTTTCAGTTTGTTCCAAACCTACTAAGACTGGATAAAGGGATCCCTTTTTACTGGTCTGTACTGCCTTTTTAACCTCTCTTACTTGTTGAAACAATTTCTTATTAACATTCTGCAACCCTCTTAATGCTGACTCCTTTTCCATTTTAAGTGCTTTACTGTACCAAGAATAACAAGCTGTCATTTGTTCACCACTTACTTTGCTTTGCTTTTTTTTTTCAAAATGTCTTTCAGTGTCAGCAAGTTAGTCTTATAATAAGTTCCATTTAATGGAAATACCCCACCAGCATAATTTTTAGTAAGCTGAAACCAGTCATACAGATATTTACAACTTTGCTTCCTATAATTAAAATACATAAAATATGCAGCTGTTCCCTTTTCATTGCTTATCTTTGCTCCCTTTTTCTTTTTTTATAAATCAGTAATAAAAATGTTAGTCTTACCTTTCAACTCCTGGATCCTGGCAGTTCCAAAGACAGAAAATGACTGTAGTAATCCACACACCATACATATTATAGCATCATTAATAAACTGAAATTAATATAGATTTTAATAAGCTGGTCTTGTCCCATAACAGTGGTCTGCATGAAATGGAGTAAAGTAACAGTGATTTGATGATCCACATAGGACAGATACTGAATACCTTGAATTCTTCTTCTGAGGAACTTTTGTGGTCTCTCCAATTGGTACAGGTGCCTGGAAATGTACATTCCAAAAGGGGCATTGTACTCAATTATTGATCTGATGAGGGAAGAGTACAGGGAGGTTATAACTTCTTTTTTTTCTGGAGGCCATTCACTTATTTATGAAATGAGCAATATAGAATGCCCTTCTTACTACTGTAGAGACATAGTGGTCAAAGGTAAGGCTGCTGTCAAACTGTGTGCCCAGGTCTCTCACAACTGAGTGCATGCTTAGGTTTTTTCTGTTGATATTGGTAATCAGCAGGAACATAGCTCTTACTGAAAGGGATGATAATACAAATGTTTGCACTGAGTTTAAGGCTGTGACTTTGACACCAATCATCTGTTTGAGTTAGACCCTCTTGTAGGATGTTGACATCATTTGGGGATTCTATGACTACTGCCAGGTTGCAGTCATCAGCAAACTTTGTCAGCCACAGACCCTTACTTTTTGCTTGTACTTCAGAGAAATAGATTCCAACGTAGTGGTCCCAGGACTGATCCCTGTGGAACACCACTGTTTATGGGTCTACTGTTGGAGGTGGATTCCCCTATTTGGACTGTATGGGTTCTATTGGTGAGCCAGTTAGTGATCTACCCAATGATATAAGGGTTGATACCTAGCTAGGTGAGCATGTCAATAATGCCTGAGTTGGGAAAAGTGTCAAAAGCCTTGACCAAGGCCAGGTAGGCTGTATGCACAGTTTTCTGCTTATCTAGGGCTCTGGTGACTGTCTTGAAGAAGTCCACAAGGTTTAACAGGCATGATCTCCCTTTGACAAATCCAAACAGAGTAAGGTCAAATGTTTGGAGATTACCTATATCTTTGTTGATATGATTCACTCTATGGCCTTGCAGATAAGGTTGGTCAGGCTAATAGGTCTATAGCTGCTGGGGTCAGTATAAGCACCACCGTTATGCAAGGGGATAACAATGGCCATTTTCCATTCAGCTGGAATGAAGCCGATGCTTAGACTATGATTGAAAAGAGTACCCAATGATGTTGCTAATTCTTGTTGGAGCACATGTAGGACACAACCTGGGATGTTATCAGGTCCCATAGAGTCTGTATTTTTGGCCTTAGAGAAGGCCTTTATGATCTGGTCTCTAGAGATACAAGGTGGGGGAGAGGTGGAATGCATGTCATGGGGAATGTATGGTGGGGACAGGGGAGTGAAGTTTTCACAGAACCTGTCAGCTAACAGATTTGCTATGTCTACAGGATCAGTGTATGTGATATCATTAGCTACCAGTTTGGAGCAAATCTGAGTCTTACCTTTTAGGCTACACATGTAATTAAAAAATGTCTTATGGTTGTCCTTAGTTAAGGACGCTAATATGGATTCCCAGTTTGCTTTGGAGGACTTCACAAGAACTCTTATTTGCTCATTTAAGCTGAGGAGGGAGTGTTTCCAGTTTAGGCCACACTCCCTCTTACTTCTGGACAACAGTTTCTTCCTCTTATTGTAAAGCCTGTTAATATTAATTGTCCATCAGGCAGGTTTGCTCTTTCTTGAAGAGCTTGTTTTGGTCCTATCAGGTATGGCCACATCAGTACAGTTATAGAGGTATTTGTAAAAACATTGGCGTAGTACTCAGCATAGTTGCCAGTCACATCTGAGGGGGAGGTCCATTGAAGCTACTTATACCATCCTTTAGAAGGATATAATCTGCTTTGTAGAAGTTTTTTAGTTTAGTTGCTGGTGGGGGGGGGTGTGATAGTTACTTCGAATGAGACTGATTTGTGGTCAGATCTGACAATGGAAGAACTCACAGTGGGAGTGCTGCAGTGATCCTCCATAATGGTAAGCACCAGATCCAAGATTTTAGAACCCCTAGTTGGGGTGCCCACCAGCTGGCCCTGGACATTGGAGTTAATGAACTTGAGGAACCTTTGGGCAAGTAAGTCTGAGCACGAGTAACTTACCCAGTCATCATCATCATAATCATCCCTATTTTTCTCATTTTTTTTCTACATGGGGCCGGGGGATCCTGTTAACTGTCCCCAACTCTCTCGATTCTGTGCCACACTGCTGCCATCTTCAATGTTCATGCCTGATTGTTATAGATCCTCTTTCACACAATCCATCCACCTCTTTGCTGGGCATCCTTGCTTCCTCTCACCTTCTTCCTGTCTGTCCCAAATCTTCCTCACCAGATTGTTTTCTGCTTTTCTACACATGTACCCAAACCACCTTAATCTGTTCTCTTTGATCTTTACTGCAATTGGAGCTACTTTGGCTTCTGCTCTTATGTACTCATTTCTTTGTCTGTCCCACAGTGTGCATCCTACCACCTTTCTCAAGCACTTCATTTCCATCACCTCTAGCTTCTTCAACTGTTCTGCCTTTACTGCCCAGGTTTCTGTACCATACAGTAGTACTGGTTGCACCACTGTCTTGTACAGCTTGATTTTCAGCTTCTTTGGCATTCTTCTGTCATAGTCTACACCTGATACTCTATGCCAGTTGGCTGCAGGCCCGCTGATTCTAGCTTTGACCTCTTCATTCAGACTACCCATCTCCTCAACCATCCCTCCCTGATACTTGAAGCTGTTTGTCTGTTCCACTATCTTCCCTTCTAGCTCTATTCTCAGCTTCTTATGATTTCTCCAATTTGCTGTCATTACCACCATTCTATCTGTGCTTAATTGCATCCCATTTGCCTTCAGATTTGCATTCCATTCTCCTATCCTTTGCTGAAGTTCTAGCTCAGAGTCTGCCTGTACTGCTACATCATCTGCATACAGCAGCTTTGTTGATCTGTCCCCTCCAACCTATTTGCTAATGTAGTCCATCATCAGTATGAACAGTGGTAGGCTCAGAGCTGAACCCTGATGTACACCCCCTCCCACTGGGAACCCCTCTGTGAGACTGAACACTGCATGTACTTGCGTCACTGGGTCCTTGTACATAGCCTGCACTAATTCTACCAATGTTTCCAGGACTTCAAACCACCGCAGTACTGCCCAGATTAGCTTTCTTGGGAAATTATCATATGCTTTCTCCAAGTCTAGGAATACCCAGTTGGACTCTGCCCTCATTTCTAGCTTCTTCTCAAGTATCTGTCTCAATGCAAACATTGAGTCAGTTGTGCTGCATCTTGATCTGAATCCAAACTGTTCATCTCCCATCTTACATTCTACTAATCTGCTTATCCATTTATCAATCAGTCTCTCCAGAACTTTCATTTAGTGTGGTAGGAGTTTGATCCCGCTGTACTGCCCACAGTTGTGGATTTCCCCTTTGTTCTTATACACTGGCACAAGTATGCTTATTCTCCAGTTATCTGGGATACATCTTTCTCTCCACACTGCTATTAGTACCCTCAGGAGCCATTTCTCCCCTATCTTATCCAGCATCTTTATCATATCTGCTGTCATCTCATCTGAGCCTGCTGCTTTCCCTGACTTCATCTTCCTTAGTGCTGTTCTTACTTCTTCTAAGGTGGGCTCCTCTTCTTCTCCAATTGTAGGCTGGTTCTAGGGCAGTATTGCTTCTGTGGGGTTTTCTTCATTCAGAAGCTGCTGGAAATACTCCTTCCATCTGCCTTTGATGTCCTGTGGACTGGTAAGCAGGTTGTTGCTAGCATCCCTTATGAAGGGTGTCTGACTATCTTCTTTATCTTTCTGTCTTTGCCTTGTAATCCGATATAGTTCCTTTGTGCCCTTACTGAGTCACTTTCCAGAAGTTGGTAGAGTACCTCTGATGCCCTATTCTTTGCTATTGCAACTTATTTCTTAGCTTCTTTGTTAGCCACCCAGTAGTCCTTCCTAGTCTGGCCAGTCTTTTCTATCTCCCATTTCTTCCTGCACTCCATCTTTCTTTTGATGACTTCCTGGACTTCTGCATTCCACCACCAGTTTTCCTTATGTACCTTATTTCCATACCTGGCTCAGCCACATAAAATTTCTGTAGTCCTAACACATGCTGTTTTTAGGCACTGCCACTGCTCTTCAACTCCACCTATTTCCTCCACTTCTTGGGGTGCTAGAGCCCTGAGTAATTCCTTGAACTGCTGTACTTTCTCTCCAGTCAACTTTCAGGTCTTCAGCCTGGTCTCTGTTGACCTTAGAGCCTTCTCTGACCACTGCTTGCAGCTGATTGTGGCAACTAATGGTTTATGCTGTGGGCCAACTGTTTCACTGGGGATGGCTTTGCAATCACAGATCCTACCCCAGTCCTTTTTCCTTACTAGGAGGAAGTCTACCTGAGTTGCATGTTGGCTACTCTTGTATGTGATCTTGTGACTGTCTCTCTTTCTGAACAATGTGCTGGCTGCTATCATGCCATTTGCCAGATAGAAGTCTAGAATGGCTTCTCCTTCTTTATTCCTGTTACTCCACCCATGTGGACCCAGGCAGTCCTCATATCCTGTTCTGTTTCTCCTGATATGTGCATTCAAGTCACCCATTATCAACACCAGTCCATGTTGTCCTGCTTTATATAGTAGGTCCTGCAACTGCTGTCTGAATGCATTCTTTTCCTCACTATCACAACCCTGCTGTGGAGCATATGCTGAGATTATGAATACTGCCCTATCATTGCACTGGGGTTGGACTGCCATGAGTCTGCCATTAATTCTGATGATAGCCCTTACTGCCTTCTCAAGCCTCATTCTCACCACAATTCCTACACCATTTCTAGTCTGTCCCCCACCTGAGTAGTAGAGTCTGGATCCCAAGTCAAGTGGCTTTGCTGCACTGCCCTTCCATCTCATCTCTTGAATACATAGGATGTCCAGTCTCCTCTATATCATCATGTCGTCCACTTCCAAGCTGCATCTTGTCAGTGAACCTACATTAAGCATAACAAATCTCAGTTCATCCGACGATGAACTGCTAAGGCAAGAGAAATCAGGCACGTGGTCCTTTTTGGAAAAAAAATTGATAACTTAGTTTTTGACAACAGATATAATTTCATCACTATAGATGTCAATGACTTGTATACTTGCATCCCCCATGATACTGGTATTGAATGGGTCACCTTAATTCTTAAGAAAAATGGGGCTTCTAATATGAAAATGTCCGTAGTAACGGAGCTGCTTGAAATTATCCTGTATAATAACTATTTTATGTTCAATGAGAATTACTTTCTGCAAAAAGTCGGGGTCGCCATTGGCTCGCCATGTGGGGCTAGTGTAGCCAATGCAGTCATGGCATAGTGGCAGACAGAATTTGTATTCAAGGAGGTTGAAGTCATGGAATACATTGTTTTTTACACATGCTACCTGGACGATATATTTATCTTAGTAAAAGGAGATGAAGCGGTTAGTAATTTGTCATTAGACAAATTTAATAATTCAACCGATTTTTTAAAAATTTACATCTACCATCAGTAGTACATCTATTGCCTACTTGGATATTTTACTATCAAAAAATAGTGAGACTTGTAGCTTTAAGGCTAATATACATCGGAAATCCACATATTCAAATTCTCTTCTCCATTACTCAAGCTGCCATCCGACATACCAGAAACGTTCAGTAATAAAGGGACAACTGGTAAGGGCAGCCCGTATAGTGACCTTGGATGACGACTTCTATACAGAATCTGGACTATTGAGGAACATGTTTATTCATAGGGGGTACCCTATCATCTTATTAGAAGAATTGATTAATGAAGTCACAACTAAAAGACTCAATGGGACTTATAAGCCTTTATTGACTCTTAAGGAAAGTCATGTACTTCAGATTATGACTAATAGCCAGGCTGTTCCACAGGGTTGCTTGGACATTAATCAAATTAACACTAAATATATGGGGATGAAACTTATTTTAACATTTAGCCCATTTAGTTATCAATGCATTGAAAGTATTAAGAAAAACTGGTCATTGTTTAAAAGTAACCCATCTATTTATGCAAAGGTGGGAGAACTACCCACTATTACTTTTAGGAGGGGAAAAAATTTGAAATCATTATTGGAACAACCAGTGCATAATTTTATTAGAACAGTGGGTATGTTCAAATGCCAAAATTGTAATTTTTGCAAATATATTTCTGAGACGAATAGGGTCAGTATACAGAACTATCAATATAAATTAAAATCTAGATTTAATTGTAATTCCAAAATGGTGGTTTACTTAGCGTTGTGCCAAGGATGCCCTGCGTTCTATGTTGGTAAAACTGAACGCAGGCTCCGTGAGCACGTTTATGAGCATCAATACACGATAAGTAGAAATAAACCTGATAATGCACTTGCTAAGCATATATCTGAATATGTGAATCATAGTTTTAGATTCTTAGTATTGGATCAGGTGACAATTAATAAAAGGGGGGAACCTATGCCTTTATTATTGGAGGAACTAGAATTAAAATGGCAAATCAAGCTTAATGCTTGTATGTTTCCAGGCTTAATTGAGATGTGTTCGATTAGTAGTGTTTTAAAATTGCAGAGTTTAAAAAGGTGAATGTCATTGGTTTGTTTTACTGACAACGTCTAGTTATGTAAAGTGAGCTATTTAATTTTTGACTATAATGATAGTTTTAAGTTATTATTTTAGTCAGTAACCACACCTTAAAGATGACAACTTAAGTTGTGGCTTAGATAAGGAAATGTAATGTATAATGCCTAGAGGTTTAAGAATATGTGAAATCTAAATTCTTTGTTAACCTCATTTACTAACATTTTTCCTGAAGAGCTTGATATTTTTGTCATTTTTGTTACCCTTGTTGTTTTAAGCTATATATGAGTGGAGGGTTTCAAAAAAGTACTTAGGTGCTTTATTAATTAATTATTGTATTTGATTGAGTGATTGCTTTTAACTATTTTAAACGGTTATTCATGTTGAACTTTTTGTCTGAGGAAGTCTGTACATTGTACCGACGAAAAGCGCTTTACTATTAAACTGTTTGCTACCGGCTGAAACTTGTGCCTGATTTCTCTTGCCTTAGCAGTTCATTGTCAGATTCGCTTAGTGTGTCTGTTTGTAATTCTCATTTCATGTTTGGCAGGTTGGTTGGTTTTACGTCCAGCTTTCGCTCAACAGAGCTATCCCAGGTAACCCAGGCTGGGCAACTAGATACCGGCCAACCAATAGCTTATTGGCCCAGGGCTGTTGGGCTTTATGGTGGGCACACACTGACCAATAGAGGCACAAATACCCCTCCCACTGTTAGCAAGGGTCCCTGGTGTGGGTGAGAGTAGGCTGGGGCTTCAACCCACTTATCACCGGTAACTACCCTTGCCCATTTTTGGCGACATTGGTCAACATGACAGAATCACCTAGAGCCATATTTTACACCATTAAGTGGCTAGCCCTGCCATGTCTGTGATCTATGTTTTCCTATCTTGAGGATACTGCACACCACAGTAGATGCCCAAAGTGGTTGGTCTGTACAACTCTTCCCCCTATAGGGCACCATGTAGAGTCAATGGATGGGTAATTAAAATCATCCAGAATCATGGTGTTTGGATGTATCCTGATGGATTCCAGTAGATCCAAGTAGGCAGAGTGGGTGTCTTGATTCATGGAGGGGGTCCTGTAGCTGGCAGTGACTTGAATAGGTGTCCTACCAACAGTTAGTTGCACCTGAAGTGTCTCCAGGGATCACACTGCCTGAAGTTGTATACATCTTAATATTGATAAACCACCTCCTTTAGTTTTCATGCCTTCCATTCATGGTTTGAACATGTAGTAGGGGGTGTAACCCAGTATGGTTGGGGTGCTCTCCACTGCCTTGAACCAGGACTCCTTGACTGCACAGATGTCTGTGTTTTCCAAGGTGAGGACTGGTTCCAGTGAGTGCAGTTTCATGCAAAGACTCCTAGCATTTAGCAGCATAACCTTGAGGTTGTTTTTTGATGACATTTTTACATCAGGAATTTTGCCCTTGTGACATCACCTAAAAAAAGGAACTATAAGGGTGGCAAGAGCCTTTGCCAGTAGCCAAAATCCCAGGAGTGACTGATGAAGACCATCTCTGGCAAAGCATTGATGTCTATCGATCATGTCATACCAGGCTGCTAATAACTGGATCCCCTTAGAATGACACCAGAAGCTAAGCCAATTATTGAATTCAGTGATTTTCTGTTTATATTGTGGTATCATCCTAGATGAGGGTAATATGCTGCTCAAGGCTAGGGATATACCTGCCTGTGACACATAACCAGAGAGTTCAATCATGTCTCTCCTCATGTAGTCCAGGGAGGTACATCTCAAGTCATTCACACCAACATGTACTATGACCGAACCATAATGGTAATTGTTGTTGAAAGACTTGAGTACCTACCTGCATGATCTGATGAATCCTGTCATCAGAAAGACAGCTGACTGTGACTTTCTCCTTTTTAAGCCTGGTGAGGTGGATGTCTGTACATCTCACTATAGAGTCCCTTATGACTAAGATATTTGGAACGGATGTCCGTTGCCTTATGAGCTTTGATGGAAAGATGCTTGTGTTTATGTAATTAAGTGCATTGTTTGTTTTGGGTGTTATGGTTGGTTTAGTATGTATGTGTTTAGGAGGTCTCTGGTGTTTAGGTAGATTTTTTTGAGAATACCTCCACATATGTTGGCCTACGTGTATGCTGTGTGTCATGAGTAGGAGTTGTGGTAGTTGGGCTGATGTCCTGCTCTGTATTGCTATCTATTGCCTGTGAGAGCTGTAATTCCAGGTTCATAATGTAGGAGCATCTCACACAACTTGTATAGGAATGGTTTAGAGGTAGAGAGTTGTCAGTGTACATGAGGCAGATGCTACACTGCCTCAGTAGATCCATGTCAACCAGGATGGTAGGAGAAAAGGAAGGAAACTGACAGTTTAAGGTCCCAGGAATAATCTTGGTCTGGATAAAATAGTTAAAAAAGTAATGCAGCAGGAGAAGGTATTAGTAGGTTTAGGTGTGAAGAGCTCTGGTTTAGGTAATATTTGTGAGGCTAGAGAGCAGCCGTCTGTAACTGGCAATCCCTCCACACAGTAGTGTGCGATGTTGAGCGATGCACAAATAGGCTCAAACAAGCACAGACCAGTTCAAACAGAGACTTATTAATGCAGAAAAGCAGGAAACATCCAAAGTTCAAATTATCCCATCAAAATGCTCTAAACAGAGCCCTGCAACAGTAGCTCTAGCTAAGTAGTCCAAACTGTGCCTTCCTCCCACAAGGGCACAGGATGGCCTCTCCAGACAAAAGATTAACTGTTTTACAAGCTCCAAAGGTCACAAACAGTACTATATTCAGTAAAAACCTAAACCTAGTCTATGCTAGGGTTTTTCAAGTGCAGGACACAAGTAAAATGAGCAAAACAAGCAGTTGAACAGTAATTACAGCTGTAAGAGGAATTCAATTAGCATACAGTCTAAAAAACTGAAAATATAAGGCAAATACTTGAACTAAATAAAAGTTATAACACTATTATCAAGCAAATACTATACCTGATTAACACAATTACTACAAATGTCAAAATGGGCAACCAAGACATGCAGCTATACCAACAAATTATTAATATATTGCTTTTGAGATCTAAAATGCTATCAAACACATATAGATTAATAACAAGGATTAAAAACCAAAATTCACTCCTATACTAAAAATATTGGGAAGAAAAAAATAAAAAGATTACCGTAGACCAAAAATCTGCTGCAATTGAACTCACCTTAAAAATAACCCCTCTCAAAAAAATAATTTATACCCAAATTATGATTAACAATAATGCCTACCATACACCACTCTTTCTAAGTAAAATCAATCCTTCTCTCTCTCTCCTTTTTGCCCCACATCTCCAAACAGCCCAGCTCATACCATTCATATTTTCTAAAGCTGTAAGAATGTTTACAAATGATGGTGCTCGTTAAGAACCAAGTTAGAAAAAAAGAGCTACACTAAATCAACCCTTTTCATGGGAAATTGCAATTTTACACATATTTTACACATATTACCCACCAATGTTTCATATGAAAACAAACACATTATAGTAACATTGTGTGCAATGATGAAATCATACATAGCTCAAAATTGGCTAGACAGAACTAAAATTACATGGAACAAATTTAAAGGAATGGCTATGAAATACGTATTAGCCAGTAAACTAATCACAAGAAGCCAAAAAAAAAACTATCCTATTACCAGAAATATTGGAAACACTTATAGAAATCTTAAGGTAAAACTGGTCTATAGAAATGGGACTACATCACTACTACTCTAAACAAATAAGGAAAAATAAAAGAAAATAAATATTAGCAAAACTTTTATTCATATTAAATTGGGAAAGGTATAGGAAGTACAAACATATTGAACATCAGCGATGACATCACTGTATATAGTGACATAGTTATTACAAGATACAACTAAAGATAGGTAGGCTGTAATATTTTGACAAATTGTTTTAAATGACAGGTTCCATTAAGATTTAAATCATCTCTGAGTAGATTTTTTTGTCTTACAATTTAATGTGAACAGTTGAAATGTTTGCAAACTTTGCATATTGTCAAACGAACAATGATGGTATATGTCCTGTCTATGTTATTATGTTTTATTGCAAATTGATATTCCCATGTATCTTGTCCTTACATATTTCTATTTTATTACTGTTTGTGTATTAAATAAAAGAGGAAAATGCAATAAAAATTATATTTGAAAAAAAAAAAGTAAAACACAGTTGCACAGTTTAAACAGACATGCAGCCAATATTGTTATAGTTAATCAGAAAGTACAGAAAACAGTTGAAAATAAGCATTTATCTTTTATAGTCTCTCAGCAGGTGTTTGGAAAACTGTAGAGTAAGGGCAGAAGGCCTGACTCACTTCAGCTTTATAAAGCTTTCCAGACATATAAGTTTAATATCATAATGTCAACAAATAAAATCTCTTAGCTATCCAGAGTCATATTGCATTCAAATTAAGAACAAACTGAAAGTAGCTCAGGAGAACAAAATGGACCATTGGCATTTATTAAATGAAAAGTAGGGAAAACTCCAAAAATTTCCAATGACTTAACCTGAGTTCATTACAATAACTTATTCATGTCTTCAACACAAATGAACATTGGATCAATGCTAATTGCATTGCTGCTTCGAACAATCCCATCCTGGACAAAAAAAAAAAACAAAAATGCAGTGGGAACAGTATTATTATGTGAACTTTAGACAATAGCAGACAGATAGATAGATAGATAGATAGATAGATAGATAGATAGATAGATAGTGATATATAGTTATATAATATAAATATACATTTAAATAACAGCTACAGATGAAGATATCAGTGAGTCATATATATATATATATATATATATATATATATATATATATATATATATGTTAATGATATTGATTTACATATACATACACATATATGTATACATATACATATACATGTACATGTACATGTATGTATACATATAAATGACTAACAATCTCCCAAGCTATAAAATCCATCTCAAACTGTACCTTACCCAATTCTAGTCATGCTCATGTGCATAACCAGGTTAAGACCTCTAGTGAAAGCACAGGCTTCATATTGCGTATCACTAATGATTTGCCCTCCTTTACTTGAATCTTAACACTCCTAAAAACTTTTCCTCCAGCACTTGAATCAATGCTTCCATACTCAACCCCCCTCTTAAACAACACTTCTCATTTTTCGTTTTTTCTAACTGCCCCAATCCACCACTTTGTCATACATCCCCTACATATGTAAGTTATAAACCTTCTAGATATACCTGTGTGGAACAGGCAGCCTAAATAAAACTAATCCTATACCATGCTCTGTCAGTCATATACTATTAACCCTATCCTCCTATACACTTTTTATTTACTGAAATGTAAGAACACTAAACTTCTTTGCAACAATGGTTTGCCTTCTACATTATCAATCCATTTATTTCCTGAAAGATTTTAGAGCTACAAAAACTGCATAGACTTATAATTGTTGATGTAAATGCTTTACTGCATATACTATCTTATAATTATATTTTTTTCTGAGAAATGTAACTTTTGCTTTTCAGAGAACTTTCTGAAATCCACTATTTTCCCTGGGCCTCCACTGGAAATGGGCACTGCCAGTTTGGCTTTTTGGTCAACAAAGACAATTAAATAAATAAATACATAAATAAATACATAGGAATACACTGCAGTTCATCAGCATGTTTCTTATCAAAGAAGAAATTAGGTGCTATATTCTACCGATTCCTTCTTCATTCAAAAGCTGTATGTATTGAAAGGCTGAGATTGCAGGTATGAGAGGTAAGATTTTTATTTCCTTCTACCACTGTTGTACAGTCTTAGAGTTAGTGTATTAAAAGTTACGGGAGATAAGGGGGTAAAGAAGGGCTTGTCATCTGTGAAAATACTACATTTTGAATTTTAGCACAGTTTTGACAGTTCGTGATATCGTGTTTTGGCAGCATTGTAGTAAGAGTATTAAAATATTGGTTAACCAAAACAGCAACTTAGATATAGATATAAATAAAGATATAGATATAAATATAGATATGGATATAAATATAGATATGGATATGCATGATTTAGCTATAGATATGGATATATAGATATAGATATAGATATAAATGGATATAGATTATATAGATGATATGATATAGATGTAGATACACATAATATACATGATAGATATAGATGTAGATGATATGATATAGATATATAGATAATATAGATATAGTTATAGATATAGATATATAGATATAGATATAGCTATAGATATACATTGATATAGATTATATAGATGATATGATACAGATGTAGATACACATGATATACATGATAGATATAGATGTAGATGATATGATATATATGATATAGATGATATAGATATATCTATAGATATAGATATATAGATATAGATATAGCTATAGATATAAGTGGATATAGATTATATAGATGATATGATATAGATGTAGATATACATGATATACATCATAGATATTGATGTAGATAATATGATATAGATGATCTATATGATATAGATGATACAGATATAGCTATAGATATAGATCTATAGATACAGATATAGATATAAATGGATATAGATTATATAGATGATATAGATATACATGATATACATGATAGATACAGATGTAGATGATATCATATAGATGGTATAGATGTTATAGATATAGATATAGATATAGATGATATGCATGACATACATGACATAGATATAGATGGTATAGATTATATAGATATACATATAAAATAGATACCGATATACATGTTATAAATATAGATATAGGTGATATAGATGATATAGATGATATAGCTATAGATATAGATACAGATAATATAGGTATAAATATAGATATAGATATATAAAAGGAGAAATGAAACCACAATGACTCCAGTCTAGTATGGAAAATTACCAACCTGATACTTGCTGGACAAGCCGCAGTATATTGAAAATATTTCCACCTTGCTGGAACCATTGCACACTTGCCTACATAAAAGCAATCTAAAAAGTGCCACAACAAGAACTCTATTCAATATCCCAATATCAATGGTTTAAACTTGAGTGCACACATGTAAAACAAATGTATTCTCAGAAAAAAAACATTTTGAGCTTACACAGATCCATTAGATGCCGCCCATAACCCCCCTGATAGAGATACTATATTACGTTAACATATTTCCCAAATCTGCACATACACAGAATAAATAAAATAAACACTGTATACACAAAGAATGCCTCTCTGCAGCAAAAGACAAAAGTTTGCAGAACAAGTAAGACATTGAAATGCTACTACTGAAATACTGAGTAGCTGAAATAATAGAGCCCACAAAATGTATGAAAAGCAAATCATGACACTCTAAAGCCATTAATAATAAAAGGCATCCATATAACAATCTACTATCAGAATGAGCTATTTGATGAGCTTTTCATATTACACTATAACATTGTCAATGTCTAAAACATCTCCAAAACAGTCACAAAAATAAAAACAGAAATTAAAAGTTAAATAGATGTTACATAAGAAAGTAACCCAAGCCCTAGACCACAACCATGACAATATGACTGAAATACTCCACAATCTACAATAGATGCCTTACCCCTTACTGCAGCACAGATCTACATTGTCTCTTACTAATTTCAGATGTGGTCATAAGTGTCATACTATGCTTTTCCAACCGTTGCTATAACAACACTACTGGACACGCCCATGGCTTGTCAAAACTAGTTCGTAAGGTAAGAGAGCAAGACAATCACACTGTACCAAACCCTTATTAAGATCAGGGACTCTGAAAACCTCACTGTAGCCATCCTTTACTAAAATCAGGGCCTCTGACAACCTCACTGAAACAATCCTTTATTGAGATCAGGGCCTCTGAAAATTTCACTGTAACCATCATTTATTAAGATCAGGGCCTCTTAAAACCTCACTGTAACTGTTTTTTTACTAAGATCAGGACTATAACTGCTATCACTAGGGAACAGGCCCTTAATGCTCTCTCTCTATGACCAAGAACACTACATCAATAGGCCCAGACAATATACCAGGATGCCTTTTAAATAGCATGAAACATGACCTATCAGGGCTTCTGGAATTACTATTTAACTGTAGCCTCCAAATAGGCTTTGTGCCTCATGAATGGAGAAAAGCAACAGTCATCCCTCTGCACAAAGGTGGGCCATCTACAGAATCTGGAAATAGACAAATACATATCACTAGTATTATATGTAAAGCCATTGAAAGAATTATCACGGAGATGATCAGTAGAGATATAGTAAACCTCCAGACACTGGACCCAACCCAGTTTGGTTTCGTCAAGGGCAGATCATGATTACTCAACCTGGTGGACTTCTTTGAGAAGGCCACCAAAGCAATGGATGAGGATAAAATTATTCACACTACCTACCTTGACCTGATCAAGGCATCTGACACAATATCCCACTCAGGCTTTGTTGACAAACTTAACAGGTTAGGTACAAACCCAGCAGATAGCCAACTGACTCACAGACAGGACCCAGGAAGTTTGAATTGGGGAGTCCACCTCTACAAAGAGGCCAGTCACAAGTGGAGTCCCTCACGGATCAGTCCTTGGACCGCTACTTTTTGGCATTTACTTCTTCGAAGTCAAGGCCAATGTCAGTGGTCTCTGGATGACTAAATTTGCAGATGATTGCAAATTAGGAGCTATCACTGAATCTCATACTGACACAAATGTTCTCCAGGAACAGCTGACACAGACAAACAACTGGTGTCAGAGCCATGCACTAAAACTAAATGCCAAGAAATGCATAACAGTACCCTTCGGGAAGTCATCCATCCCTGGTAATTATCACATTGACAACACACCCCTTAGAGATGACCCAGTAGTCAGGGACTTAGGGACACATATAGATAGTAATCTAGCCTTTGACCATCACATGTCTACAGTGGTAAGGAGATCAGTCTACGTTGCACTTATAAACAAAGGTATAGCATCTAAGTCTAAGGAAGTCATTGTCCCATTGTATTCGACATTCATCAGACCTACCATTGAGTACAATGTCCCTTTTGGTATGTAACTAATCAGGCATATCCATAGCTCCCAACCTCTTAGATCAAGAAATCTGGACAAAGCAAAAAATGATGGGGAGACAAATGACGAAAAATAGAAATAAATTCTAAATATTGCTCTTATAAACTTAGGGACTTGCTACAACAAAACATTTTGTGTTAGCATACATTTTCTGAAGAATATGAAGCCTGAAACTCAAAATGTATGTTATCTGGTGACTTCAATCCTCAGTGATTTGACAAAAATCCATACATTTTATGAGGACAGACCAAAAACAGGAGCCAAAAATCTGAACATTCTGTAAAATTCTGGATAGCTGGAAGGTATGTCGCATATCCAACAACTGGAATGGCCACAGAGATTCCACACTAAAAGAGTATAGGGTGTAAGTAGAACATCCTATGCTGACGGACTCCAGGCCCTATCCCTGTATTTTATCTCCTACAGGCTTTTGAGGGGAGAGCTATGCCTGGCATACAGGGCATTGTCATACCCCACTCTAATGGAGCTCCTGCATATCCACAAAACAAACAGCACCAGAATTACCCATTCTAAAGATGTAAACCTCACCTGTGATATAAGTAGAATCTGCTGGAGAGATAGGTATGTATCCTAAAGACTACCCTGTCTATGGAACAGGCTCCCCATCCATGTGAAGCAGAGTTCCTCCCTAAACCAATTCAAGTGCAGCTTGGACAATTGGATGGGAAACCGGAAATTTATCCCTGGTTTGGCAGCTTTGTCTCTAATGGACAGAGATAACCTGCAAATGGTTCATCTCCCAGGTCCATGCTTACACTTATCAAGGGTATCAGACCTTGTCAGAGATTTGGGATGCATGGCTAGGCTCAAAAAGGCCCTTGTGGTCGTTAGCCTAGTAAACTCCTATGAACCTGTGAAGCTATCAGGGCCACTGAACACCTCACTGTAACTATTCTTTTTAAGATCAGGGATTCTAAAAACCTCATTGTAATCATCCTTTATTAAGATCAGAGCTTCTGGAAACTGACCTAAAGCTCTTTGTCCACCACCCTAGCAAACCATCACATTTCCTGTCAACAATGTTAGTCCACAACCACAGCCCATAACTATTAAACCAGATGCCATACATTTTGTGGAATTAACTACAGATCCAGGATCCACCACTAGGAGACCATATAAGTGACTCACCCCACAAAAAGAGAGCCATATGATTATTTCCTCAGCAACGAAACGTCCTGGAAAACTTTACCAGTCAATTTCCTCAATTTAGTATATAAGCAAATTATTTTAAAGTTATGTAATGCGCAGAGTGATGTGATTATGCTCCAGTGTCTGTTCCTCTCCAGTGCAAGATCCAATTGTAACATTGCTTAGAGGGTGTATCAATTGCTGCACACCACCACTAAGTGCTATTATGATCAGGTATTGCCCTAGGAGATCTCCTTGCCTCTCAAAGGCGCTTGAGTATTTTTCTCTGTCATTAAAATATTATGCTCAGTTAGAAATGATAGAAATACATTTTCACTCTTCTTATTGTTCAGAAAATCCATAATGATCGAAAAATGTTATCATGTTATCTTTTTTTAAGTGAATCAGAGCGATATTTAAAAACTGTCCATGAATTTTTTTCCTTTGTCTTCACCCCATCACCATTCTTAAAGAAATAAGCTGAGAATGCTACTGTTGTCTATATAACAACCCTTAATAACTGCTTTACCATCTTTCAAAGCCAGTAAAACACTTTACATTTTTTCCCTGTAACTAGTAGTACATGGAGTAGAAAAATCTCCATGCACTATAAATAATTTTTTTTCAGGTTTCAGATCATAATCTTAATTACTTCACTTCAAGCTTAACCCTTAAAGTGAATTTCTTGACATCCTTGTCTTGAATGCACAATATGCTGGTTCTGATTAGGCTTGATCGTAATCATATAAATATATATCACCTTTGATGTCTAATCTAATCTAATCTAATCTTCAAGAATTCAGCCCACATATTACATAGAAGCCAGCCAAGGAACACAGGAGTACTACCACTACAGAAGGGAAATTTAAAAATGCAAAGAGTGCAATCAGTCATGATATAACAAGAGTACCTGGTATTGTGACCAACTCAAACATAAAGAGAGAAAGAAAGAAAGAAAATAAAGGAATACGTGTTATAGCCTTATTACCAAACCATTAAGTACAATGGTGTATCAAGTATACTCCCATGGCCAGCAGTTGTATGACATTTCAATAAAGGGATTGTAAACCATACCAGAATGGCATACTAATATATGGAGCACCAACTATGGCATGCGATCGCAGGAACTCTGAATACCAGGCAAACACAATGATACCTCTGAAAATCAATGACATTTAGCAACATATAATTCAAACATAAATGGAAATCAATGACAGCAAGGTTTTTAATATCTAACTTAATTATATTTTAATGCTAATGGGATTTATTTAAAGACATAACATGAGCTGTACACATCATTGCTTATTTGTTACTATGGCAGCAGAATAGTTCCTTTCACAGTAAAATGCTTTCATGAAGAATAAATAGGGTTTGTATTTGTACTTGAAATTAAAGTATTTGGAATTAGAATGCATATTGTCATTCTGTAGAACACATAGATGTTAACTTCAGTCTATAGCTAATGATACTTGAAATTTAAATGTATTAAATAGAACCACATTTGTGTGCTACAGGGTATAACATTTGCTCAACTAAAAATAAAATGTGTTAATAATTACCATTATTTTAACTTAAAGATCATGTGCACACATAATATTTTATTGCATGTAAATAGCTTATGCCTGTTAAATCCATTTTGTTTCTACAGTAATACTGTCATACATTTTCATGAAATAAAGAAATGTGCCTTGTTTTCTTCCTTCTGGTGTGGCAATGCAGTTACTTCCTTGTTGCAGCTCAGCATGGAATTCCATTTTTGATGCAGTTGTGGGGAAGATAAAGACCTCAATTCCATAAAACTGGCTTGTAAAATATTCAATGGTTTGGAGGTCCAAGTAATATTATCCCTGGAAAATGTTATGGTAGACCAAAGTCGGTACATTTTTCCATTTAATTTTTCTCTCTGTGTCTTTAATTTTCTCTCAAAGAAAGGTCATTTGTTTTAAAATGCATATAGTTTGATGGTCTTCATCATGCAGTATTCTGCCTATATCATTCAACTTATCTTTTGTAGATAACTAAGTTATTATTTAAAAATAGCAGTGATTGTTGTTTATTGAACCAAAGATTTAACATTTTGCACAGGATAAATGTCTGCTATTACACTATAGATCTGATGTAAAGCATTAATTACATCACATAGATGGCAGAAAAAAAGGAATAGCATGCCAACTTTAAAAACAAAAAGTAATTTTTTGGAAACCACAATCATCAGCAATGTTACAATTATGTAATACTGTAGAAAAATCCAGAACCAACAATCTTATACTCAGTGGCCTGCCTGCAAACCAGATGCTTTACAGAACTGATAATAAGGCAGTAAAGTTCAGGACCATTGAATTCCAGAAAATGTAGAACTAAAAACATGCTATATCTTTTTTAAGGAAAGTAGTCTTATCAGCTTCTTAACAGACAGGCGTAGTATGCCAAAGTCCTTGAGGTCTCAAAGAGTCAGATTTGATTAAGTGACTGAATAACAACAAATTCCCATCATGTCTCCAGCTTTTTGAAGAAAATGAGCTGTCCTTCTAAACAGCTGACATCACTGGTGTACAAATGTCACTCCCACAGCAAATAGGAAAATTAAACTGACAATTCTGAAAGCGTATACAATTAGGAATGAGACCAACATCTTTGGGAAATGATTAAATTCTACAAAGACCAATTTGCAAAATTAAAAAAAATAATAATTTTTTTTTTCTGTGATGGGAGCTTTGTATAAGGGAAGCATATCAGCTACTTTCAAGCACCTTAAAACTTAAGGGAAAACATAGGGTGGAGAAATATCATCTGAGTACTTGGTGTAAAACTTCTGCAGAGAATATTACACTGGAGCAACCTGCAAAATACATAAATGCACTAGTAAAATATAATAACAAAAAGACAAGTGACAAATAAAACCAATATAAATATTCTGCAGTAGAAACAAATTGTCTGAGGAGAAGCATCAGAAATAAAGATTGCTTTGCCATTTAAAAATTCTATATTAGAAGGCACTGCCTTCACAAAAAATGAACTCTCCACAAGCAAAAAATCCTTAAGACTTTTGAGTTTTCAGACAGTCTTCACATGTAAGATTGATGTTTTTTTCTTGGAGAATGTTTAAAAGCAGGCCATAGATGAATGTTTAAAAGTAGGCCATAGATGAAGGTTTAAAAGCAGGCCATAGATGAATGTTTAAAAGCAGGCCATAGATGAAGATTTAAAAGCAGGCCATAGATGAAGGTTTAAAAGCAGGCCATAGATGAAGGTTTAAAAGCAGGCCATAGATGAATGTTTAAAAGCAGGCCATAGATGAAAATGAAGAGAGAAAGAAAATGGAAACAAAAGCAATCTCTAAAAGTATAGTATGAGCAAAAAAGTGTATTTCATACACAAGACTAACCCAAAGTTTATTATATTCTCTCCAGCTCATGGTAGCCTAAAAATTTCTAAAGAAGGTTGTCATCTTATTAATGGTTATGAACTTTGCTCATCAGAATATAGCACTGTAGGGCCCATCTACTATGTGATAAATCCATTTTATGAGGAATACAGACTTTTCTGCTTTGATTTTTTGGTGTATTGAATACCAAGATACTCCAAATTTCTAAACCTGTGGCTCCTCTAGTACTGAGCAGGATTGCAATCACAACAACACATCATCAGTAGAGTAAAACTAATCTGTCTCACAGCCGTATAATCCCAGCTCACATTCTCTATTAGTGAGTGAACAATCCAACTCTTGGTGAATTCTGCTTCACAATGATAGGAAGAGCTGACATTGAAGGATCAAAAAGCAAAGTCGCTATGAACGCTTGGCCGCCACAAGCCAGTTATCTCTGGTAATTTTTCTGACACCTCCTGCTAAAAACACAAAAAGCCAGACAGATTGTGAGGCCCCACTTTCACATTATGTATTCATACTGAAAATCAAGATTGAGTGAGCTTTTGCCTTTCTGCTCCACTGAAGGTTTCTGTCCACCCTGAGTTCTCTTTGCTGTATGGTTGCTCCCTTTTTAATTTCTCTAAATCTTTTGGATTTCTAATACCATGATGGGAATGGACCCCGTTCCTAAGTCAAAGTATAATTAAAGTTCATGAAATTAGTATTGTTTCAATCTTTGATGTCACCCAGAAGTGCTCTTCGCAGCACCCGCAATGTGCCCAGTAATGACTCCTGCAATTCGTACTGAGTTACATGTATTGGCAACATATCTAAATACAATTGTAGAGTCTTTTTTATAAGACCCATTATGCCTACTACTATTGGAACTATCTGGGTATTTTTCTTCCTCATTGCTCTCATTTCTGCCTGCAAATGCTGATATTTTATGACTTTGTGTTGATCTGTACGCAAGGCACAGTAGTCACTGAGTGTTGCAATTTCAATGATCAATGCTACTTTTGTCTTCTTTTCTTGGACCACTATATCCAGTTTTCTAGCTTCTATCTTTTGAACTGTTGGTAAGGGATGATCCCATGTGATGCAGACTTCATCATTTTTTATGATGCTTTATAGCACGTTTCCAGTGTTTTTCTGCCACTTCAATAGTATACTGTTTGCACAATC
Organism: Protopterus annectens; assembly: GCF_019279795.1. Classification (NCBI taxonomy): domain Eukaryota; kingdom Metazoa; phylum Chordata; order Ceratodontiformes; family Protopteridae; genus Protopterus; species Protopterus annectens. The sequence continues at coordinate 1,039,335,835 of NC_056727.1, read as the reverse complement.
CCAAGTGCAACAGTCTTGCCACATTACTATGCCTTTCAGTATACAGTCCTTCTGCCATTAGTATGTCGCAACCAGCAATAAGGTGTGCAACTGTTTCCAATTCTGTTTTACAAAACCTATGTCTGTCTGTTTCTCTGACATGTTCAATGGACTTTATAAACCAACATGTACATAGCCCACTATCTTGTGCTGCCAATATTAACCTTTCATCTCTTGGTTTGAATTCACCTCTCCTTAACCATTCCTGCATTCATTCCTGATCAGCATGAGTTTCTTCCAGAAGTTTTATGTACTTGCAACTATATTTATGCATTTTCCACATTTTTTGCCTTCTCATCTGGTCCTTCACCTTATATTCTTTCTTTTGCATTTTTGGCACATTCAGTTGCTGCCTGATTTTTATCTACTTCTGGTTTGATTTCCATTCCTGATTAACATGGATATGCTTCTGCTAGCCTAAGCATGGAAGTCATCTTAGATTTATTCTCTTTATGTTTCAAAAATTTCACTACATTTGGGTTTTGAGAGGTCATCAGATATATGTGGAGTCCCACAATTGCAGATCTACACATGTAATTAATTTCAAGGAGGCCCATACCTCCTTCAGAACTGGGAATATATATTCTTGGTGTGCACTGATTTTTATAAATCATTTGGTGAGCATGAAGCATCCTTCTTGTTTTCCTATGTATCTAATCAACACATTTTGGGGCCAGTCAATCATTCCAGTACGTTAGGACAGGAAGAGCAAATTGGTTTATAGCTTAAAATTTGCTCCTAGATATCAACACTGTTTTCAGGATTAATTTTAGTCTTTTAAAGTATTCCTTCCTAAGTTTTATTCACATTTGTTCATGTTTTATTTTCGATCCTTTGTTAATTCCCAAATATTTATACATGCCTTCTTGCTCAGGTTCTTTTATATCACATTCTTTTCCCAAACTGATGTTTTCTTGGTGCTGCAGTTTCCTGCTTTAAAGGTTGCTTTTGCACATTTATCAAGACCAAATGGCATTCTTATTTCATCTGAAAATGATTTGACAACTTGCAGTTGTGCTTTCAGTTCCTCATCTGATGAGCTATGCAGTTTCAAATTGTCAACAAAGTGAAGATGAAAAGTCTTAACACTTTGTTGTTTTCTAGGAGCCAAATTGTAGCCATAACCTAAGCTGTTAAGTAAACCGCTTAATGGGTTAATGGCATGGCAGAATAGCAATGGTGACAGAGAGAATTTTTATCCCTGGGATAATAATCTGTCCTTTATCATGGCTTAATTGCAAAGTGGTCTACCACTGTTTCGTGGTCACTGTAATGTTGTTGATCAGAGTGGGGTTTATCTTATACATTTTAAGCACTCTTTTATCCATGAATGTGGGATACTGTCAAATGCTTTTTTATAATCAATCCATGCATACTTTAATTCTTCCCCTTTTTACAGTTCTCCAGTATGACTTTATTTAACAACAAATGATCCTTTGTTCCATGACTTTCTTTTATTGCCCTTTTGTTCTATTGCCATAATTGAGTTTTCTTCTAAATAACAATAAACTCTGTCAGCCTTAACTACAGTGTATAGTTTATACATTGTCGGAAAGCAAGTTATTGGTCTATAGTTTTTAGGGTAGCTTATAGGTTCACTCTTAAGTAGAAGCGTTGTTTTTCCTGTTGTTAACCAGGTTGGTCTCTGTTCAGGGTGTGCATATAAATAGTTCTTACTCATGGCTAAATCTTTTTGCAAATATGTTAATAATTTTAACAGAAGTTAGGTACTGCATCTAGGCCTGGGGTATTCCAATTAGAGGCGTTTCTTAACTTTGTTTCAATCTGTCTGGCTGTTAATTCATCCCATTTCATATTCTGTACCTTTACACTTCTTATTCTTTCTTTTACTTCTTCTATCCATTTAGCATCTTTGTTATGTTCCACAGGATCTTCATTGATACTTCTCCAAAATGTATCTAATTCTTCTTTTTTGGTGGTCTTTCAATTTCTTTTACCTTGTTTCCCAATTCTCTATAAAACCTTTCGGGTCATCAATAAATTGCTTATTTTGTACTTTTCCTTTATATTTATATATATATATATCTTCTAATTTTTTTCTGCCGGTGCTGAAATTTTTAGTTTGTTATTTGCAATAGTGCATGATAGATCCTGATCTGTTCAAATACTGTGCATTGACTTTATCACATCTACCTTTCTAAGTATTTTTTTACTTTATCACATCTATCTTTCTTAGTATTTTTGTTGATCTATTTATTCCCTCTTCTATACTCTTCCAACAGTGACACTTCTTGTCTTAATTGCTTTATAGTTTTCTCTATTCGATACTTCCATGATGGTATTCAATTTCTCCCCTTCCTTTCCCTCACTACCCTGTGTTCTTGTGGTAGAACTTTATCAGTTATTAATTTAGCTGCACAGTAATATATCTTGTTTACTTCTATTATATCACATGGATCTCTATGGACAGTTCTAATTACTACATTCATTTGTTTTATAAGACTTCTGACTTTTTGGGTTTTATTGACCTTCTGCAGTCTATTTCTTTCATTGATCTTAAATGTCTATCCATCTCTATTAAGTCAAGCAACTGTTCTCTCAGCTCGTTTTCTTCTAAACTGAGGGCACATTTTTTGTTTTCCATTTCCTGTAGTCATTCTATAGAAATTTCTATTGCATCTTTCTGTCGCACATTCTCTTCAATTTCATCCTGTGCCATCTGTTGCTCTGTCATATGGGAACTCACTGGCCTATCACTCCTCAATATTAACTGCATCAGAGTTTTCATAGTTTCCTATTCCTTCCCTTGCTGTCCAGTTTGGGGTGAACATTTATACTGGTTTTCTGTGGAAGGCTCCAGAATATCTTCATATGGCACTTGACCAATTGTTTCCCATTCCACTAGTTTTCTCTTAATTTGGAGGTCCATTGCTCTATCTTGTTGTGGTGCCTTTTCCTCTTTGTCTTCTTATTGTTTGTATTGTAAAGTTTTCCATGTCTGGATTTCTTTGCCTCTATTTCTCTTCAAATATCTTTGGTGCTGCTCTTTTTGTATTGATTAGTTTTGCTTTCTCCTTTGCATATTAAATCTCTTTTTCTTTCCCACATCCATATTTCTTCTTCAGATGTCTCTTGATCTTCCTGTATCTCCTTACTTTGGGGACTCATTCCATCAGGCTGTGATGTAACCTGTGTTAGACCTTCTACATCAAATCATTCACTTAACAGGCACTCCATAACTTCAGCTTCTATTTTTTAACTTCTACTTTACTAATCTTCTTTTCTACATTGCCTCTTTGTGATATTAATTTTTTATTGTGAAATTTTCCATGTCTGGATGCCTTTGCCTGTATTTCTCTTCATAGGTTCATAGGTTCATAGATTGGTACTAAGCTAACTGCCCTTGTGAGCCATTTTAAGCCTAGCCAATTATCCCTAGTGAGACTCAAACCCTGCACCTTGTGTTTGTAAGGCAAACACCTTAACCATTAGGCCACCCTCCCACTCCTCCCATCTTTGAATATCTTTGGGGCTGCCTTCTTTGTGTTGATTAATTTGGCTTTTGCCTTTGCATAAATATTGCACCATATCAAATCTCTCTTTCTTTCTCGTGTCCATATTTCTTTTTATGCTTTTCAAAAATATCTAGGTTTAGTTGTTTATATTTTCACACTTCCTCAGATGCTTCATTTTCCAAACAGATTAAAGTTTCTTGGTCTACGTACTGTTTTTCACATATCTGTTGTATTAATGACCACAAATTTTCCTTTGATGATTTGGACAGTTTTTCTTGCTGAAATATTTTTCTATCCTCTAATTTCTCTGTTCATCTTTTTGTATATCTTATGCCGGGAAATTCTGTGCCTTTTGTATAATAGTAACAATGCATAATTTCTTTCTTAGTCTCAATAGTCCACTCTATCGTCTTTATGGCTCTTCTTTGGCCTATCACTTTTTGGGATTTTTGTGAACTGCTACTTCCTTCTACAACAGGGGAGCCACCCTGAGCTCTCCTTGCTGAATAGTTGCTGTATGCCAGAGGTGATGAATATATAGAGTAATTCAAGTAATAATGATGTTTACAGACACACAACATAATCCATTCTAATTGATTTACTGATACTTAGAATTGTTGCAGAGAACCAGTGACAGCAGTCTCAAAGTTTGACTGTGATGCTGTCTCATTTTTTAATATTTTGTCTTTTTATTATTATTATTATTATCATTATTATTATTATTATTATTATTATTATTATTATTATTATTATTATTATTAACTCTATTTCATCCTTCTCTACCACCTTACTAATGCATACTAACCCTAACCCTGTCTCTGTCCCAACCCCAACCCTGCAAATTACCTTAGAAAAACCCTTTCCTTAATATTATCACTATACAAGACATTGGGACTCACATCATCCACATAAAAACATGTGCAACACTGCAAGACACATCCATGAACACCTGCACTAAGTGTAGATGATCTGTATTCAAGAACATCCCTACCACATTTTTTGTGCTGTCTAATGACACAGAAAGATTATACTAAGTGTACACACAGTCTACACTTTGAGGTGACCTTTATAAATCCCACCCAATGTTTAAGTCGACATGAAAATCAGTAGTAAAACTAAAATTAGAAGGAATAATGTGGGATTTACTAAAGTCTTTTCACTCAGAATGGTGTATAGTCGGGGTAGGCATTCATCTACTTTTTTTTAGCCTTACAGTTATCCTTATCTACAGACATCTAACCAACTCAAAACACTAAATCTATCCACTTGCCTAACTTTTACTCTAACCCTAATCTACAAACAATTGCAGACACTGCCACCACAAACCCATAATCACCCACAAAATTCCAATGTCCGTCTAACCCAGACCAACATTTGACAGTATGTACTTCATTATATTGGGGCACATACTTCATTCTCTTGGTAAAACAAATATATTATATTTTATATATATATATATATATATATATATATATATATATATATATATATATATATAGATATATATATATGGGTCCATGTCATATGATCGACTGTTCATTTGACTGAAAGCATTTGCCCCCTTCCCCAATGTTGTGCAACCCTGGAGTTGATATATATAGTTAGGGGGGGTGTGGGGGGCATAGCCCCCCACATTGGGGGGTGTGGGGGGCGAAGCCCCCCACCTAAAATGCTTGTCGATCAAATGAACTGTCGACCAAATGAACTTTCAGTCAAATGAACAGTCGATCATATGACATGGACCCATATATATATATATATATATATATATATATATATATATATATATATATATGGATCCATGTTACATCAACAAAAACCCACATCCCTGATGACCGGATCACCGAGATGAGATCGCCAACACCACACATCCCCGACAAAGGTAAGTGTATGTATCACGGAACGGAACCTATTCCCATGTCCATAATACACTTAAATAATAAACAGATACCTGTATAGCAGGGGGGCAAGCCTGCCTGCACCCCCCCATTTGGGGGGCTGTGCCCCCCACACCCCCCCTATTAAATATACCAACATTGAGATTGCACCACATTGCAGAAATGGGAATACATCCCATTTCGCACTACTCAACATTCAGAAAAAATAAGAAAGTGCTCGTACGTTACTTCACAATAAGCTACACACACTTAGTCCGTGGTAAATCTGTAAAACTTAATTTATTAAAACAAAGAGCTTAGTGCTTTCATCCCTTTCCTCTATGCTCTGGGACATCATCAGAACTGAATGAGAGGAGAAAAAGTCACCATTAAATATACAGAACACTCCCTACTCTACCAATTAATATAATTACAAACATTCAATTGTAATTAAACAATTACAAATTGTGTGTTGAACTAAAACCTTAAGGAATTCATAATTTTAAAGCTTTGTTTTTCAATACTGGTAAAAGAGAAACATAATCGTTAAGACCTGGAGCCATGGTAGCATTAAGTCTAAATATCCAGTATAACTCTGTTAAATCCAATTTTAATTCCCACCACCCACCCTTGGGACTGGTGGGTATAACTTCCAAGATACCAAACTTGAAATTAGTGAAACCTTGACATGAAAGTGTGTGTTTATACAGGGCATTGTTGCTGTTGCATCTAGAAATAGCATACAAATGTTCATAAATTCTGAGTTTGAATGCTCTTTCTGTTTTACCCACGTAATAACAATTACAGAATTACAGAATTGACAAACACTTATATATACAAGACCACTACTCAACATTGTCGGGGATGTGCGGTGTCAGCGATCTCGTCTCGGTAATCCTGTCGTCAATGATGTGGATTTTCGTCTATCTAACAGGAACCCATATATTAAGAAACAACAAAGTTACGTAATTTTTCCCTGTCAGACAGAAAAAGTGGAGGCAGTGACAGATTTTATTTAATGAGCTAAAGATTTCAGTAGATGGTGATTGCAGCCATGAAATTAAAATTCACATGCTTCTTGTTATGAAAGCTATGCTAAACACGAATAAGATTTTAAAGTGCAGAGACAGCATATGGTCAAGGAAGGCTCATAAATCCAACACTATGGTATTCTCACTAGTAACATATGGCCTTAAGAGATGGACTATAAGACTGAACACAAGAACATTGATGTTTTTGAGCTGTAGTGTTTGGAAAAAAAGGATCAAACCAATCAATTAAGACAAAAAAGTATACTGCTCAGAGGACAGTCTAACACTAAAAACCTCAAATACTTTGGCCAAGTAATGTGGAGAAAATATTCACTATAGAAGACTCCTCTTCTCCTTTCAACTGTTCCCATTAGTGGTTGCCACAGTGGATCATTGGTCTGCAGAATGAGTGGCAGTAAAGTTTTATGGTGTAGATTTGCCAGCCTGGTGCCCAACCTTCCCCAGAAGACACACACACACACACACCTAGGGCCAATTTAGAATGCCCAGTCCATCTGCAACATGTCTTGGGAATGTGGAAGGAAATGGGAGCACCTAGAAAAAACCCACATGAACACAGGGAGGACATGCATATTCCACATAGAATACACCGCAGTCAAGAATCAAACTAGAGAACCTCTTGCTGTGAGATGACAATGATTACTGCTGCACCACTGTGCTTCCCTTTACTACCAAAGGCAGTAATTCATGGAAAGGTTTAGTAAAGATAAGAAGGGGTGGCAGTGGCTATGATGGATATAAAGCATTACTGAAGTAACAAATATAAATTTGTAAGAATTTAAAGATGCAAATGTTGACAGACAGGCCTAATATGCTAAATTCCTTGAGGTGATAAATAATAATACTTAAATAAACAAGTAAATGACAACAACAATAACAGGCAACTAGTTAATGTCTAAAAATTGTCTGTGGACCAGTCCATACAAATACCACCTTCTCACTTGTGATTTGGACTTTAATAAAGTCAGCAACTGCCCTACTATATAGTTACCCTTCAATTTCTCCTAAGACAGTAAATTTCAAAGTGACAATTGGGCTCATCTTTTCTCACTTTTTGTATTTTTACACTTTTTAACATGAAGCATAACAACATCAGCACTAGAATTTTACTGAATCTTAATAGTGCCTTGCATGGCCACTGGTGGCATGGCCGTGTCTTTTGCATAGCTGAAGAAACTTCCAGTGCCACAAGTGACACATACAGCAGTAAATACATCCAGCCATTGGAAGCAGTAGTGCTAAATGTTATTTTAACACAAAGTGATGAGGGAGACAATGCATATAGATTAAAACCCCGCAAGACTTAACAAAACCTTATGGAGCTGTTTTTTCACTCATCTCAATGTGAGCAGCTTTAGCTAAGATTTTACACATGCACTTGACAAGATGTAAAATTTGTTGATGATGCTAATGAGGGGTAGCACCCATTAAGACAGCTAAGGTCTGTACAAAGAGAAAAAAAAGAGAACTTGAAGCCGTAACAGTCAGAATGAATCAATGGATGATGGAGTTATTCTCAGTATTGAAAACAGTGTAGAGGGAGCCATGAGTGAGTTCAATCCATCCAACACTTCAGCATGTAATAAAACATTCAGCACTTTAGACGTGTTAGGCTATGAGTAGCTACAGTCTGCTATATATTAGAAAAAGGCAAAGGGAGCTTTTTATCCTTTTTGTATGCCTCACGCTCCAGTGAAAAGGTTTACAAAACATCTGGATGATGGAATGATTCAAATTGAATGGCTGCCTGAACCACATGAAAAAAGAATAGTGTAAAGCTTAGATTTCAGCCTCTCTAGACACAAACCCCTCCCTTGAAGCTCCCCGGGCTCAATTAAATAAATATTTTAGTGATATAGCAGCAAATTCAAACTACATATTGTAGTTATCACATTACTGTGAGCAAAAACTACCCACTGAAGTGTAGAAGTGTACTTGAATTATAAACAGCAATTAGTTATACCATACATATATATATATATATATATATATATATATATATATATATATATATATATATACATAGGAAGGCACGCATATATTACATATAAAAATGTGGCATTCTTTTAGATTTATCTTATGTATTGGAAAACATGCTGTGATATAGAATTGTTGTACTATTTTATTTTAATCATACAGTCAAAGTGATATTTTGTGGGATTTTTCTTCCAATAATCTGTAGCAGACTCTCTGTTACAGTGTTTCTATGGCAGTGAAACATCATCACATATGCAAGCATGTTTACGTGACAAAGGTCTCGCTTAGCAATGTAGGCACATTGTTTAGTGGCTGTCTGCTTAAATAAACAGATAACTTTTTATGCTTGCATGTGGTGTGTACTATCAGTCTCCTTTTGTACAGCTGTAAGTGACCCTCGAGATGAAAAATGAAATACAAGGGAATGACCAAACTTAATAACTTAAAGATGTCCAAACAGTTTAAGCAATGATGACTCATTCTGGGGTTACACAAATGTCTGGAAATTTATGTCAACATGTTCCCTAGTTCACCTTTTACAGTAATTTTGTGATCAGATTCTGCCCAAACAAGGCTTATGATAACTCCATACAGTAAAAGATTTTTATCACTGGGTGCACTTTTTCAGGCTGTACCAAGCCACCTGATATGAAAATATAACCAGCTATGAGTTTGATACCTGGCAAACTGAGGGGAAGTCGCTTGTCTCTTGATTTTACTCAGTTGAACTGTATGTTTAGCAGTTTATCCCAGTGGATTTATACCATGAGATGGTAATGTTCTTCAACTTATTGTCCTGAGTATGAATCTCTTTTACTCGGTTTGCCTTCAGTGTGCATCTGTGCTGACCACTATTATGACACTGAGCTTTATAGTCGCTCCTGAAAATAGACATTTGAGCTAAGTAGGCTTATATGGTTTATGAATAAAGTAAAAATACATTTTCATTGCAGTTGTAGTCATCAGTGGAATCCCCAGGGTTCTGTGCTGAGACATCTCCTGTTTGGCATCTATTTTTCTGAAGTAAAAGCCAGTACCTAAGGGCTCTGGCTGACTATGTTTACAGATGACTGCAAGCTAGGGGCAGTCAATGAATCCCCAAATGACTTAACCACCTGCAGGGAGGTTTGCCCAAATAAATAACTGGTGATGAACTCATGGATTGAAACTAAATGCCAAAATAATGAATCATTCTGTCATTTGGGATGTCATTTACCCCAGGAACTACCTCACTGACAATATGCCCTGAAGAGTTGGGCCAGTGGTCCAGAATTTGGGGATTTATGTGGACAGTGACTGAACTTTTCACCAACATGTGTCTTCCGTTGTAAAAATGCCATTCTATATTGCACAGCTTATAAACAAAGGCATTTTGAATAGATCTAGGGATGTCATTGTCCCCTTTTACTGAGCCCTCATCAGGACAACACCCCATTTGGCATATATCTATCTAGACACATGCAACAACTGGAAAGCCTGCAGAGATACCTTACTGAAAGGATACAAGGCCTAACAGGCATGCCCTACATGGACTGTCTCAAACCCCTTTCAGTGTACTCACTATCATACAGATTCCTGAGAAATTACCTGTGTCTGACATACAAGGCATCCTCTAACCCATTACTGGTGGATTTACTGAACATCAACAAGTCAAATGGCATCAGAAATACTTAGTCTAGGTATCTAAACCTCTTTTACAATATCAACAGAACAGCTTGGAGTGACACATGTATCTCACAGAGGATACCGCTGCTGTGGAACAGACTACCTTTTCACATAAAACAAGTCTCATACCTGTCCAGATTAAAGTGCATCTTAGACCTATGGATAGGAAACAGAAATTTTACCCTAGGACTGTCCCCTGTAGTTCTAATGAATAGAGGCAGCTTCTAAATGCTTTATGCACAGTCCCCCTCACTGTAGTATGATTGCGGTTTTCTCATCAAAGGTAATACATAATTATTGACAATGGGGTGGGTAAGGCTAATTTATATCCAAATGGGGTAGGTTTTTTTGAACACAAAAAGGGAAACTGTCTAGGCTTAAAATGGCCTTCAAGGGCAGCTAGTGTAGTACTTACCTATGATTCTATCACTTATTGTTTTTTTTTTTGTTTGTTTGTTTTTGGAATATTCCTGTCTTTTTCAGAACTACTGTACAACAATATTTATGTAACATTTTTTCTTCCTCAGTCCTTGTTTCTATTAAATCTCTAAAAAGGATCTGATTAGGTTATTGCACATTTCATATTGCACAGATTCTATATTTGTTGATAGTGTTGTTCATCTTTCTGTTTTGCATGCTAAACTTTCTGGCCTGTTATCTTCTGTTATAGTATTTTCTGTAAATATTCATTATTTTAAGATTAATAGACTTTTCTCCCTTGTTTACAATAATTGCATACACATTTTCCTTGGGATTCAGAAAGGCATATCATGATTGGCAAGCCTTAACATAGTTAGTTTTCCACCTGTAGTAAGCCTTTTTGAATTTTATACTGATGTATTACTGTAATTTCCCACTAGGGGAAACTTCAACAAAGTGGGCGGTTCAACTGGCAGAGCTGCATTACAATTGTACAATCTACAGGCATGGTTAATACTAATTAGCCATGTGTTCTTCCATAAAATGTAAGAAGCTCCAGAATTTATTCTGCTAAATCATACAAAGAATCACTTAACTTTATAAATCACCAGTGATAGAAGAAAATCAATCAGTCAAAAGACAGAAGTCACCCATTTACTCCAATGGCAGTAGCGAAGTTCACTGAAGATGTGGTTTTGGGAGTGTTAGTGTGTGTGTATGTTTGTGAATGTGTATATGCATGTCTGTAGGAGCATGAACCAAACTAGATGAGTGTGTGTGTGTTTGTGTGTGTGTGTGTGTGTGTGTGTGTGTGTGTGTGTGTGTGTGTGTGTGTGTGTGTGTGTGTGTATGTATCTGTATGTGCATGTGACCATGCATCTGTGTATGTTCGAGTGTCTGTCTCTGTGGGTGTCTGTACTTTATGGGTTAAGTAGGGAATCAAGAGTGTGTGTGTGTGTGTGTGTGTGTGTGTGTGTGTGTGTGTGTGTGTGTGTGTGTGTGTGTGTGTGCATACGTGTGTGTATGTATAAGCATATGGCTGTCTGGGTGGCTGCACTATGGTAGGTAAGGTAGGGAATCGAGTCTGGATGAGTGTACTTGTGAGAGTATGTTGGTTGGAGCTTGACTGCACGTTAATGGATGACTGTTTCATTGAAGGTAATCGACTGTGAGGGGACTTGTTTGTTCATGAGTGGATGTGTGTGTGTGTGTGTGTGTGTGTGTGTGTGTGTGTGTGTGTGTGTGTGTGTGTGTGTGTGTGTGTGTGTGTGTGTGTGTGTGTGCATGAGGGAAGAGAGTGCCTTTGCCAATGCAATGCATGTGCTGTCAGTGAAAAGACAACACTATTTTCATTAGGTCTGACAACACTAGTGTTACACAAGGGTGATTGAAAGATATGCTAATGAGCTAATAAAGATGTCTACCTCATTGCAACTACAGCTGCCTCTGAATTATGTTTCACCTTTGAATAAATTGACCTATCTGCAGTAGGCAATTAATGCAAACAGCGAGGAGCTTTCTGAATTCCACGATCTGTATCTTCAGTGTGTGATTATTATTATTGTTTCCTAAATTATCTTCAGCTTTTTCCATTGGTTTCAGCATCTATGAACCTCTTATTTTTCTGCATCAGCATACCCCTCAACCACTTAGAGCAAGAAATCTGGGTTAAGCCTTATGGCCCAAAAATAGGGCCAATTTTTAAATATTGCTCTTACAAACTTAGAAAGTTGATAGAATAACAGGTTTTGCATTACCATGAATTTTCTGAAGGGTTGAAGTCTGAAACACAAATGTCTGTCATTATTTTCTAACTTCAGTCTTTAATGATTTGCCACTAATTTGCCAGAAAACCACAATTTTATGAAAAATGGGCTAAAAATATGAGGCAGGAAACTGGACATTCTGCGAAAATCTGTACAGTTGAAAGGTATGTACATCAGTCCTTTTAATAAACAGAGCACAAAATCACTAAAAAGGTCGGAAGCCTTATATCTCTTTATATGTTGCTCAGTGTTTACTGAACACACAGATTTTCTTAATATTAAGAACCTTTCACTGTCTTCATTTCTGATTCCTAGCTCTGATTTCTAGTTACAGTGCATGCTTGCTGTAATGACTTCACCAGGTCTCTTTTATGATATTAAAAGCTATTATAGTTGTACACAAGTCATCTTAAAATATGTCACTGTCTCTCATTTTCTTTTCGCTGTGCACTATTCCACCATATTTTACATAATCACTATATCCCTCATCTCATATGACATCACACCGATCAGCTGCTATTATTTAAGCATAATGCTATGATTTTTTACCTGTGATTTTGCCTTGATCATCCTTGATTGTTGGTTTTTCTTCTGATTTTTTTCACGAAGATAGATCTGTTCAAGGGTGTATACATTAATAACCCACTGCATCTGTGGGTACTAGTATCAAACAGGTCCTATTGGAAAGAGTAAGAAAATGCTCTCTTGTGGCCACTGCTATGATTTTTTTATAAAAAACAGGACTATGTTTTTTAATGTTCTGAGGCTCAGAGTTATGTCTGGAAGAAAGATTTTAAAACACCTCTTGTGTGATATGTTATTGCTTTTTCTCCTCTATTAGTAAACTCCGTTTCACTTTAACGCAATTTATAACTAATTCACAGTGTTTTGAACTAATTATGTTTTCTTCCACAAATAAGCAAATGATAACCCTGTCTACATTGCTTCCTGTTATTACTTTATTGAGTTTTTCATAGTCCCTCTTTCTGTCAAGGTTACCAGCCTGGCCCCTGTGCCCTGCCCATGCTGTGTTTACCAGCTAACTCCATGCCTCCCCCCAGATTATCCTGTTTTTTTTGTTGGGGCCAATCTTGAATACTAGATAATGGGGGCTTGGTACATCTAAGCAGCTCTACTGGGGTCATGCCTTTCAACTGTCCAGATTTTCGCAGAATGTCCAAAGTTTGCCTTATATTTTTGGTCTTTTCTCATAAAATTTGTGGTTTTCTGGCAAATCATTGAGGATTGAAGTCACTAAATAATGCTATACATCTGAGTTTCAGCAAAGCCTGCACTAAGTGTACACAATATGTATTCAAGAACATTCTTATCATGTTTTTGTTCTTTCTAGTCACTCACACAGATTACACTAAGTGTACATATAGCCTACACTTTGTGGTAATTTTTATGAACCCCTTTCAATATTTAAAGCTGCAAGAATATCAATAGGAAAACTAAAATTAGTAGGAAGAAGGTGAGAATTATGTCTCTGTTGTCTGTTCACTCAGAACGGTGTATACTTAGTGTAGGCATTATTGAATCCTGGGGCCTATATTTCTAGCAATTTTCTAAGTTTATTAGAGCAATATTTAAAGTTTTTCCATATTTTGGGCCTTTCTTCCCCCATTATTTTAGGCTTTGTCCATATTTCTTGTGCTAAGAGGTTGAGAGGTATGTGGGGAAGGGGGTCTTTCCATTATGACTTACACATCCCCCTTTGTGGCAGCATGGTTTGATCCAGGGTGGGCATCCAATGTGGACATGTGATGTATTGCCTACCATCATAGCAGCTCAACCAGGCCTTTTCTTCACCCACTGATTAGGAATTTACTAGTGATATCCCTGGTTTCCACCACAGATTGTCACTAAGTGATGCCCATGTACCACTCTTCTCTCAAAAGTGGCATGCTAATTAATCCCTGACACTCCATCAGTCATCCAATCCACTAACTGAACACAAGCCTCCTGGGTTGTAGCCATAGCTTTAACCCTGTATGTCATGAGAGATGTCCCTATTATTACCTAATAGAGACAGAAATTGGTTTTAAGAGATAAGGCACTGATCTGGACAAAGCTGCATATTTTATTGCAACTTTCAAAAAATAGAGTGTAGTTCATTCAAGAAGCATAGGCAAAAACTGCTTGTATTAGCTTTTAATATTGAATAAATGGCAATACTATTCAGAGGTTAAGGCTCAGGCCTCCTAGCAAGTTTCATTTTTAACTTGGATTCAAATCCTGTCACTTTGTTTTTGAGGGCATGTATAACCCTGAGCAAATTGCTTACCAAATCTGTGTACAAAATCATTCACAATGAGAAATAATGTTTGGGAAGAGTCAAGTTAAACCAGGAATTGAGCAATTTTCGTAATGTTAGAGTAAATGACAACTAATAAAAATAAATATATATGTAATGTATAGTCTGTGTAACTGATAATGTTAATATGGATTGTTTTCTTTTTTTATTAATGTATGGGTGCTCATGTCTTAAGTGATAATCTTAATAAAAGTATTTTAAAAAAGACGAAACATTAAAACATTTGTTTCCATTGGGTCTAAGGCATTATAAAAGTAAAAAATACAGTTAGAATATAAAGGATATATATATATATATATATATATATATATATATATATATATATATGTATATATGGGTTCCATACACTAGATCGAATTTTCACTAATTCGAAATAGTGCATGGGATGCTCACTGCAGCAAAAGTGCACTTAATCGAAAGTGCACTTACGTGAAGTTCAGTACAATGAATGGGTGTTGTAATGAACTTCCGTGCAGTACTCATGGACCTTAGGGTTAGGACACGGGTCATGGTAAGGGGATAGCCCATTAGGGTTAGGGCACAGGTCATAGTAAGGGGATAGCCCGTAGGGCTATCCCCTTACCATGACCCGTGCCCTAACCCTAAGGTCCGTGACGACTGCAGTGCACTGAAGGACATAACAATGTCCTCGACTATGGTGTGATAGTCACGAACTTTAGGCTTAGGGCATGGGCTAGGGTAAGGAGATAGCTTTACTAACTATCCCCTTACCCTAATCTGTGCCCTAACCCTAAGGTCAGTGACTATCGCACCATAGTGGAGGACATAGCTTGTTTTTTATGTCCTCCACTGTGCTGCAGTGTTTTCGGTGAAGTGCACTTACGCAAAAATTCACTTTCATTAAAGTGAACTTTCGCAGAAGTGAGGTTTCCTATTACAAGTTTGAAGTAGTGAACTTTTGTTCTTGTAATAGGAATCCATATATATATATATATATATATATATATATATATATATATATATATATATATATATATAATGGCATCATTTTAAAATTAAAATAAATAAAATACCCCATTCTTCCCTCTTTTTTCACTCAGCAGAAATAATGTAAAACAATTTAATTATCAGGTGTCCGTGAATGAAAAGATTTTGGGGGTGTAAAACTTACATGGAAAAAATGTCCTGTTTTAAAAAATGGAAATGTGTAAATCATCCAAGCCTAGTTTTCGGCACATATGTGTTCAGACAGGATGGCATGCTTTTGTCAAGATCAGTGAAGAGAATTTTTGCAGCAAATATTTTTTAATATTTGAAAACAGTAGGCAGGATTTTTGCCAGGCCAAAAAATAACAGTTTACAGATAACAACATTTAATGCATCTCTGATAGTGGTTAAGACTATAAGCATTAATAATAACGTTTTTTTTTTTATTGGAAAAATGTTTTTACTGTAGCAGTCATTCTAAAAAAAGATCAGGTGGAGTTGTTATAGGGATTAAAGACAGCTATGAGACCTGTGATTATTACATATTCAGTGATAACACCAATACGATAGATTGTGTAACTGTGAAAATAAGGACAACCCTGAAACATATAACAATTGTTGGAGTGTATAGACCACCAAACTCAAGTGCATATGAGCTAGAGGAATTCATACATTTCCTGAACAAATCACAGGGGAGGCAGAATAATATTAACTGGAGACTTAAATTTACCAGAAACAGACTGGAATACTATTCACTGAACAATATTAGCAAGGAAATTATTCACAACATATATTCAGGAACAATTGCTTCAGATTGTAAAAAAACCTACCAGGTAGCAGAACATACTAGACATTCCCCAGTGCATGAATAGTGCTATTCCTGCTGGAGTGAACCATGTCCATGTTCATACAGCCCTAACAGCAGACCGCCTTGCATATTTATAAAGGCGTGCTACTGATAAGGGCTGTACGGACATGAACAGTGAACGAGTGCAGGGGTCATGTTCTAGCACTGCCCGCATAGTTAACACACCCCTAGCACTCAGAAAATGCAGTACAGTACTTTCTAAATGTAATGCAGTGTAATATCAGAGCATTTCTCTAATATTATGCCAGTGTTTCATGTCTGTGGACACTGAAATAAAATAAATGTAATTCAGTGTCTGAGGGCACTGAAATACATAGGGGAGCAGGAAAGCAATGCAGGGAGGTATGTGACAGGTTCTGTGACACACCTCTTGCATTGTAAAAGTGCTGTACAACACCTCACAACCTGTTAAAGCAGGAAATGTGGACAAAGGTGCAAATAATGGGGGAACAAACCCCTAAAAATAGGGACATCTCTTAAATATTGCTCTTACAAACTTAGAAAGTTGATAGAAAACAGGTTATGCATTAGCATGAATTTCCGATGGATAAAAGCCTGAAAGTCAAATGTATGCCATTATTTCCTGACTGCAGTCCTCAATGACTTGTCAGAAAACCACAATACTCACTATATAATATAATAATAATATAATAATGTTTTTTCCATACTAAGGAATGTTTAAACATAGATGAGCGGGTGTGCACATTATGGACCTCCTTTTAGCATTGCTTAAATACCCCATAGGAGGTAAATAAAAATATACAGTTGAACTTCCCTATTTGAGATAGTGTAGTGGTTAGAGTCCTGGCTTTACATACAAGTGTTCATGGTTTGAGTACCAAGACAAGCAAGTTATTTTTATATGGGAAAACAGTGTTAAAATTATTTTTATCAATGTAAATTATGTATTAACTGTTTTTGTCAACCAGGGTAGTGTAGCTGGTCTAAAATGGAAGTATGAGTGCATATAACATTTGAAACCACCCATGTATACACAAGTGTGCCATACAGTATAGTCACACCCCTTGCCAATGTAATGAAGCCACATAGAGGGATGTCATGTAAAGTAAATCATATACAGTGACTGAAGTCATTATTCTGATATTTTCTAAAAATGAAAAGTGAGCAATGGTTAGCAGTGCTCAGCTATGCTTACCAGGTTTAAGCATTGGTTAGACACAAATGCTAAGCAGCAGCTAAGTGGACTTCCACGCAGTTAAGCAGTGATTAGCAATTACCCCTTTAAACATTGTTCAACTCAGCTCAGCAGATTTGTGCACTGCTTAGTAGAGCTTAACATGTTCAAAATAGTCCAATGATGGGAAAAGGCAGGAATACTGCCTTATTTAAATGATGCAGGTAGGAATACAGCCAGAATCCTTTATAGTTCATCTGTGCAGGTACTATGGCTAGTGTAGGTGAAGGAGCAATCTTTTGGGAGCAGCATTGGAGCATTCAGGAGTCCAGGGTCATGGCTGGACTCCTTGTAGAAAACCATGAGGAGAGACTACTGCAGGGCCACTACCAGGCTTACAATGCAAAGCAGAGGCCTAGGGCCATCTTGCACATGACCTCACCAGTGCTACTAGCATGCCCTGGACTGGTGAGCAGGTACGGCACCACTATGCTGACCTAAAGAGGAGGAAGGGGGCACTCTCGGCCCAGTGGATCCAAGATGCATGGGCATGGAATGCTCCAGTAGTGAGTAAGTATCACTATCAAGTAGTTTGTAGCAAATACTAGCCTGAGAATGTAATAGACAGGTAAGCATAATGTTTGTTTTTCTCCCCTACAGCTGCAGCAGAGAGGGCTACTAATGTAGAAGCTCATGCCAACAGACTGCTGAGGCAGCATGGACAGGCTGGTGAGTACAAATCTATTTTGCAGTATATTGTTCTAATAGCTAAGAAGGAGTACATTGCTTACTGCTAGTAGGTATACTGTTACCGTGTAAACTAAATAAATAGAAAAGGTTGACCGACTAATATTGATGTGCAATAAAGATCCGTGCAAATAACTGTTGTGTTTATTCTGGTATGTTGTTGTAGACATATAGAATGTATGCAGGTTTTTCACAGCAAATATGGCTGTGACAGCATATATTAATTAAGGTTGTTCTGTGAACCAGCTGTTAAGAAAAACTGTAGATGGTGGAGCTGTAAAACAAGATATAACTGAAATGTAAAATATATACTGCACTAAGTTCTGAACCCAGAATAGTAATGTGTAAAGTTTCAAAGTGTTTTCCATCCAGCATTGCCTTGTGTTAACCTTTGGTTTCCAGACTGTAGTAATGCAAAGGATTAATGCACAATACAATAACTATCTGTTATGCACGCACCACAGGATTACAAGTTTAGACTGTCTAACCAACAGACTATCATGTCTCAAGTGTCACACTGTCTCGGCTAGTGGTCACTGCTGCCAATAACCCTGGACACAGATATGAAACCAGTTGAAGTATTCCAGTAGCACACTTACATAACAGCATGTCAGGGTATCCCTCCTGTGCCAGATATGTAACCCTGGCATGTATGAGTCCCCCTCTAGGCATGTACCTAGAGTTGTCATGGTTTGCCCCATACCATTCCAGGCTGATAGTTTAAAAGATATGTTTGTGCTATACAAGCTATGGGCCATAGGTAGATGTAAAGCGAGGGCAGACCCATAGAGTACTGAGCAGTACTGTTGTGGAAAATAGAAGCATAAACTTTTTGTCTCTCTCCCCCCACCCCTCATCTGCATCAATAATTATTATTCATATACTACTGGTATGTTGTTATCCAAACCTATTGTTGGGACTTTTGTTCTATTATTGCTCATATATTTCATTGGTTGCACGTTAGCATACCTTGTCCAAATACCATTGTCGGTGGCCTGTTGCCATAAATGTTACTGGTATGCTGTTACAATGCATACTGTTATTCCATTCATGCATGTGTTCTGTTTACTATGCAACTGTTTCAAATCTGTTCGATGGGGTTAATTGAAACACCCATGCATGCTGTTATAACTAATCTTGAAATGTGTTGTGCATGACTAACCAACATATTCTGTAAAATCTCAACACCATTGCACGTTTGGGAAGACAGATCCCAGCAGATCCACCTTTCCCGCCTCATCCGGCCATGGCACTGGGCCCCAGCATGTCTGAGACCCAACTTGGGACTTCCCTCACCTGCTGGTTCTGCACCACCTTTGGGTAGAACTGCCTCAGGGGGATGGGGCCTGTCCCCCCTAGCAGAGGTTGCGGACAGGAGCCTGTAACCAATAATCAGTTCCAGGGTTTGGTGAGCAGCCCCATTGGAGCAGAGTTGTGTGGGCAGCTGCTCCAGATTTACGGTGGCCTGGCGCACATCAAGGGGTAGGCCATCCCTGCTGTCCAGCCCCCAGCACAGCCACCTTCGGGGCCGCGAAAGAGCCATGGTGACTGCCCACATGTGGGGACCTCAGTCCCACTGCATCCATTTGGGGGCTCATGGACTTTGGATTTCATAGAAATGAGAATGTTATAATGGCCATTATAATATATACATATATATATATATATATATATATATATATATATATATGTATAGTGGATAAAAAACGTCTACATACCCCTGTTAAAATGCCAGTTTTTTGTGATATAAAAAATGAGACCACAATAAATCATTTCAAAACTTTTCCCACCTTTAATATGACCTATAACCTGTACAATTCAATTGAAAAACAAACAAATCTGTTAGGGGAAAAATATAAAAAATAAAAAAACACAAAATAAACTGGTTCCATAAGTGTGCACATTCTTAAACTAATACTTTGTTGAAGCACCTTTTGATTTAATTACAACATTCAGTCTTCTTGGGTAGGAGTCTATCAGCATGGCACATCTTGACTTGGAAATATTTGCCCATGCTTCCTTTCAAAATCACTCCAAATCTGTCAGATTGTGATGGCATCTCTTGTGCACAGCCCTCTTCA
This sequence comes from Protopterus annectens, assembly GCF_019279795.1. NCBI lineage: Eukaryota > Metazoa > Chordata > Ceratodontiformes > Protopteridae > Protopterus > Protopterus annectens. The sequence continues at coordinate 1,039,315,467 of NC_056727.1, read as the reverse complement.
GGTCACCCCACATATTTTATATTGGATTTAGGTCTGAGCTTTGGCTGGGCCATTCCAAAACTTTAATTTTCTTCTGGTGAAGCCATCCTTTTGTTGATTTAGATGTATGTTTGGGGTCATTGTCATGTTGAAAGGTGAAATTCCTCTTCATCTTCAGCTTTCTAGCAGATGCCTGAAGGTTTTGGGCCAAACGTGACTGGTATTTGGAACTGTTCATAATTCCCTCCACCTTGACTAAAGCCCCAGTTCCAGCTGAAGAAAAGCAACCCTGAAGCATGATACTGGCCACCATGATGCTTCCCTGTGGGGATGGTGTTCTTTAGGTGATGTGAAGTGTTGTTTTTGTGCCAAATGTACCTTTTGGAATTGTGGTCAAAAAGTTCAACCTTGGTCTCATCAGACCATAACACATTTTCCCATGTGGGAGACTTGATGTATTGTTTTGCAAATGTTAGCTGGGCTTGGATGTTTTTCTGTGTAAGAAAAGGCTTCCATCTTGCAACCCTACCTCATAGCCCAGACATGGAAAATAAGGGAGATTTTTGTCACATGTAGTATACAACCAGTACTTGCCAGAAATTCCTGCAGCTCATTCAGTGTTTCTGTAGGTCTCTTGGCAGCCTTCCTGACCAGTTTTCTTCTTACCTTTTCATCAGTTTTGGAGGGACGTCCAGTTCTTTGCAATGTCACTATTGTCCCATATTTTCTCCACTTTTTGATGACTGTCTTTATTGTGTTCCATGATATATCCAATGTTGTGAAAATCTTTTTGTACCCTTCTCCTGACTGATACCTTTCAACAGTGAGATCCCTTTGATGCTTTGTAAGCTCTCTGAACCATGGCTTTTGCTGTAGCAAGCAACTGAGTAAATGTCAAACAAATCCTACTAGGACAGCTGAACTTCATCTGGGGATAATCAGATTCTCTTTAATTGATGGCAGGTGTGTACCCAAGAAGACTGAATGCTGTAATTAAATCAAAAGGTGCTTCAACAAAGTATTAGTTTAAGGGTGTGTGCACTTATGCAACCAGTTTATTGTACATTTTTTATTCCCTTAACAGATTTGTTTGTTTTTCAATTGAATTCTACAGGTTATATGTCACATTAAAGGTGGGAAAAGTTTTTGAAATGGTCTCATTTTAATAGGGGTGTGTAAACTTTTTATAGCCACTGTATATATATATATATATATATATATATATATATATATATATATATATATATGATAATAGTCCTTACTAATGTCCAAAAAGTCTAAATTACTTTCTGAGACCTTACAAAATGACCCGAAGTACCCACCCTAATATCACCTGTTGGCGTCTTGATAGTAAGGGATATGTAATGGATGTTTTCTTTTGTTGTACAAATCTGCTTTGAAAATCAGGGATTTACACTTCTTTTGGAATGGTGCCATGTTGCAATGTATGCCATTTCTGAAAGTAATGTAAACTTTTTGGCTCATTTCTAAGGATTATCATCAGCATTTGCAAGTGTTTCAGGCACTTGTTTTCCTGCAGGAATGTGGTTTTCAGTTGTGAAAGTGAAATGACACTGCAGAGCATGGACCGCCTATGACAACACCAGGAAAGGTATTCCTTTCTTCAAGGAACAGCATAGTAAGTGTTTTGAAAGTACAACACCAATTTGTGCAGTAGTAATTATCACAGAAAGGGTTACAAGGAGCTTCATTTTCCATATCCTCCTTCCAACATGAAGGAGGATCGCAGTTCCCCTGCTGTACTTTCACACTCATTTGCAAGAGGACTGCTTTCCTTTCTTCTTCATGGTCCACTTGCACAAGAAGACCGAAACAAAGGTAATTCAGAGTTTACACAGCTCATTACACTTACACATACAGCCTGTCTTGTAAACATAATGACTTACACAATGGAACAAATGTGGTTGCAATAATATGTAAGTACTATTTATTATACATATAAATATATATATATATATATATATATATATATATATATATACATATACACTGTATAAGGGAAAATACAGGGAGGTCATAACATCCCTGTATTCTTCCCTTTTGGCATGAACCTCACAAAGCACAAACTGCAGCTGCAGAGACCACAGAGGTTCCTCACCAGGAGAATCCAGTGCCTCAAACATGTACCCTACACAGGCTAAAAGCCCTGCCCCTCTACTCAGTCTCATACAGACTCTTCAGCGGACCTTTGTCTGGCATACAAAGCAATCTCAGACCCTGCCCTGATGAGACTGCTCCATATCCACAAGTCAAGCTCCACTCAAGTAACTCACATGCATGACTTCAACCTGGTCTGCCACATCAATAGGACTTGGCGGGACAGATCTGTGTCCTAGAGACTTCCCCTTCTGAGGAAAAGACTCCCTCTCCACATCAAGCAGAGCACCTCATTAACCCTTTTTAAGCGTAACCTGGATAACTGGATGGGGAACAGAAACTACACCCCTGGAATTCAGCCTGTATCCCTGTTAGACAAGGGCATCAGGTGCTGCCTTGATGGAACAGGGGCTAAATTCTTGGCTAGGCTTGTAAGCACCTCAGGACCAAAAGCCTAGTAACTAAATTCCTGTATTTTTCATTCCCTCAAAAAATACTATGATTTATTTCAACCTGGATTTCCTGAATCTCTGCCTCTTCCTACTTCTCTTTCTGTTTTGAAGGATGTTATTGTCACATCCTGTAAATTTCCTGGCTACTAGACTGATAACCCCTCAAAAAGCAGATAGATTATACAAGGTTCCTTGGTCATTAAAGTTTTCATACTCTAACTGAAGACCTGAGTGAACAGCTACACCTTTAGTAAACCAAACTGCTCACTAAGCAGTTTGTCAGTACTGATCCCTTTCATTCTGACCAGCATTGGAGGGCTTTTTTTAAGTTTGGGGGAAAATGCATGCTTCTGCAATTCTTTTAGAATGCTCAGCTGTTGGGCTCATATTTTGAGGTTTGTCCCAGACACTTATGAGAATATGAGGAATATTTTGGCATTAATTGTTTCTTGGTAGGAAAGATCTGCTTTGTGTGATTTGTCTTCTACTTTTTCTTTGAGGTACTACCCATTGTTCAAAATGAGCACATGACTTTACTGATGCCATTTCCAGGGCTGCTGTCCCTGTACCTGCTGTGAGATGTTTGCTTGGCTGCTTTCAGAAAATGTCCAAGAGGATGTAATCCTTCCTTTTCCAAGTTTACCAAAAATTCTACATTCCCTCATCAAACAGTCCCAAGAATCAGCTGGTAAGCAGACCTTTAAAAGGTAGTGACATGGAGGTTTAGAAAAGTAAGCAGGAACATCCGTAACAAAGGACAGTCTAGTAAGTCTGAATGATTATATGACAGACCTTCCTAGGCTCTCATTTCATTCTTCTCGAATGTCTGAACCTCCATGTTTCACTTTGGCAACAGATTGTTTCAGACAGATGGGTTCTGAGAGTAATCCATCAAGGCTAAAGATGGCAGTAGAAGCCTCTTCTCCATTTTAGAAGCATTCCTCTTCATCTACCAGACCAAACTCTTCTTTTCCTTTCTGTCATCCAGCATATGGTGTCTTGGGGGGGGGTATAAGAAGTGGTCCTTCTTCCTCTATTAAGAGAAGGATTTTATTCAAGGATGTTTCTGAAGTGAATGAAATAAACCTCTTGAAGAATTGTTCTGAACCCTTCCTTTCTGAACTAGTTTATGATATCGTAGATGTTCGAAATGTTGTTACTTCACAACTTTTTTACCCCTTATTCACCATTCGAGTTTCCTAGTGACCTTAGATTTAAAAGATGCATATCATCACATTCCTGATTCTTAAGGTTTTGTGTGTTTGGATTATATTATCAGTTATCTGCCTAGGCCTTTGCTCCAAGGTTGTTAATAAAGTTTCTAGCTCCTGTAATAGCTTACTGCATACTGCAAGATGTTTACATTTTTAAAACAGAAGTAACCACTGAAACACTGAACACTAGTAAAACAAAAGTAAAACGCCAGCTAAGTGAAGCGAAAGCACAGTGAACGAATGTAATAAAAATGAAATCTGCATTTATTTTCATATACAAAATAACTGAGCGCTTTCACCCATCAACATAGTGGGTTTCATCAGAGTTACATCTTAAAAGCAGCAACTACCCTTTATATACAAATCCATTAGCACATCCTGTTACTCTGTCAATTTAACCATTAATCAATTAAATGTTAAATATTCATATAAAGTAAACATTTACTCTTCCTTTGTTGTGACAAGCATTAACCTTATATACTGTTTGTGTTTAAAAAATTCAAATATATAAATAAATACTGTATTTCTTACAAATTCATGTTAAATCACTTGTTGTTACTTTCCACCGCTTGTTTCCTTTTAAATACCATAAGTTAATGTAAGTTAATATACCATAATAAATATCTAGTTATTAAATAATATGTAAATTCATATTTAAAAATAACTACACATATATTCACATGTCATAATAAATATCTAGTTGTTAATTTATAAATACATTTTTAAATAACTACCATTTAATATTTTTATTAGTAAATGTTAAAACATAAAATTTAACCTCAAAACATCATATCTGTTCTCTATGTAACAAACTTAAAAAATGTTCACGTATCATGAAATGTCAGCAAGTTATATTATGTAAGAGTTCATTTTCAAATAACTCGTAATCGATATATGGTCATTTATTCCTGGTTTTACACATGAATTTAACCTCAACTGCCATATACACTCCTTAGCTTCTAGGAGTGTATTCACATCACCTTCATTGATATTTTTGTCAGGTATACGATCAACCACAAAAAACAGGAATCTTTTAAAATCCTTACATGTTTTACTGTGTGTGTACAGAGAGTTAGTTGTTTTTTTGTTTTTAATATCCCTATTATGCTCTGTGATTCTCTCCCTTAACCTTCTCTTAGTTTTACCTATATAAAATGCATAACATGATAAACAGGAAGCTAAATACACCACATATTTGGTGTTGCAGTTTACGTGTCCTGGACATCTAAGATTTCTGTTAATGCCTTTGACTATGACATAGGGGCCATTGTTAATAAATCTGCAACACTTGCAAAACCACATTTTTTCATCTTAGAATTTTTATATAATATTTCACTTTCAAAATAATCCTTCAGATTCCTTCCTTTACTATACACAATCGTTGGAGTTCTACCTATGTATTCCAAAACCTCAGTTTGGTTATTGAAAACCTTGTCGAAAGTCTCCTGATGTTTTTGGTGATGTGACTTACATTGTCTACAAATGGCACAACAAAAGCACATGTTTTATTTGAGTTATACACTTCTTGTTGTTTTACCTTTGACATTCCATATAGCAATATTGGTTTAAAAATGTCCGTTCTCTTTTGTAAATTTCAGTTGTAATTTCTTCTATAAGCTGTTTAGGGTAACCCCTATCCAAGAACATACCTGACAATTTATTCATTTCCATGCTAAATTCCTTGTTGTCACTAATTATTCTTGAAAGCCTCACCATTTGACCTTTTACTAAATTCCGCTTTTGGAAATGAGGGTGACAACTTTTGAAATGTAAGTACGAGTTCGAAAAAGTTTTTTTACGGTAAATTGTAGATTCTATCGTATCCATTACTTTATATAATTTAATGTCCAAATATTCACAGTAGTCAAAATTCATATTGTATGTAAATCTCAAAAATGTTGTAGTTTTCTCTAAATATTCTATAAATGTTTCCAAATCATTCCTATTTCCTTTCCAGAAAATTAGAATGTCATCCAAAAATCTTAAGTAAAGGTCAATCTTTGACCAAAAACTACATGTAAAAACTTGTTGTTTCTCCCACATAGCCAGCACAAGGTTGGCATATGTGGGAGCACATCTTGCTCCCATTGCTACACCTGAGCATTGCTGGTAATATTCACCATCATGTTGGAAAAAATTGTTTTTTAATACCATTTCCATCATATCTACCAGTAATTTACATTTGACCGTGTGTATGTTACCAAAAACCTTTAAGCTCTCTTCAAATAATTCTAGTCCTTCCTCCAAAGGGATCACAGAGAACAAGTTGACTATGTCTATGGTAACCATGTGTATATTACTCAGATTTTCCTTGTTATAATCCTTTATTAACTCTAAGCAATGCCAAGAGTCCCTAATAATGTGCTTAATGTTGTTCACTGTGTCTTTACAATTAACATCTACGTAATGTGCTATCGCTTCCAATTTAGATAATTTTGCTGATACAATAGGCCTCAAAGGGGGGTTAGATACACTTTTGTGTGTTTTGGGTATTCCAAATATTGATGGCGTAACAGGGTGTTCAACTGTAAGGTATTCATATTCTTGTTTGTTAATAACACTTTCCAATAACAAGTCATACAGTTGCCAATCAACTTTGGTATAAGCCTTTGTCATGTCATATCTCGATACCCTGTTGTAAGTTTTCTCGTCATTGAGCATACTAGCCATTCTATAGTTGTAATCCATTTTATTCATTATAACAACTCCTCCCCCCTTGTCCGGTTTCATTATTCTAAGTTCATCTGAGGTACTCAGTTGCTTTAAACAAAATCTTTCAGCAGCCGTTAAGTTGTCGTTTAATATGTTACATTCTTTCCATGCTTTCCTAAGCTGCATTTCACAAAACATTTCAAAAAAATGAATGATTGGGTTACTAGGTGGAATAAAAGTACTTGACCTCTGTAAACTAATGAATTTTGTATCTGTTTCCGGCCTGTTATCAGTTTTACTCTTAAAAAACATCTTTAAATTTAAAATTCTAGTATACATTTTTAAATTTAACAACATTTTTCCCAAATCAGGTTTGTATTTCGGAATAAATTTAAAACCTTTACTAAATAATGACAGATAGTTTTGCCCAAGTGGTTTGTCTGTGTAATTGTACATATTGTAACCACCTTCTGAAGTGATGTCACAATTAAAGTTCGTACAACCATTGTTGTCATAAACATAATTGTCCATCCCTTTGTATATAGTTAAGTCCATTGCTTTGGAACATACAAGCCTAGTAGGTCGTTGAACAACTACATTTTCTACATCTGAAACCATGTTCAAAAGATCTAAATCTATATCATGTGTAACTAGACCAGTCTCTATGGTATTTTTAGTAAGAGAAGTGTTCTCAATAGTGTCTCAAATTTTTACTCAAAATCAATACATTTGTTGCCTGAATCTCCCCCTGCCCTTGTATTGTTGGCGATGTTGTTGATACTGCCCCTAGTAACGCTCCCGTAGGCGCTCCGATCTCCGGAGGGCCGGTTCTTCTAAAAAAGACTCTCTGTTAGTATCTATATTGTCTTGTATTCTGGGATGCCCTCCAAAATTAGCATTACTCATGGAAGCTACGTTTTGACCATTATTTCTGTTGGTAGCTAACCCATTGTCAAGTGGTTTAAAACAGCGTTTATAATCTCTAAAGTGTATATATGCTTTGTTGTTTAAATAATCATGGGTATCCCTCTGCAACTTGTCATTTTTAATACCAAGACCATTACTCACATACCTTTTCATTTCATGTAAAATGTTATCAAATTTAATTTTGTTATAATCAAATAACAAGTCGTTCCTAATACTGGTGTCTAGTTTAGTTAATATATCTCTCAATTTAATTAATCTAACATTGTTGTTTTTAATTATCAATTTCATTAACTGTTTTCCAGTATTATCAAAAATTTCAGTTAGTTCACTTAATAATTCACTGTCATTTTCGAAACCAAAAGGTACCTTGAATACCCTTAGTCCCTTAGGTATCTGGTTTAGTTCTAATGAACGCTCAAGGAATACATTGTCCATCTGGAGCGTTTTAAATTTCCTCAACGCTTTTTCAAACTCCTCCATCTGTTTAGTTAATGTTCCCATGTCTCGACTTCCAAGATTTTGTCCAAAATTAGGAGCCACCAGAACTGTTTTTAAATCAAACAAATTGAAGTGTATTCTCATTTCTTCGTTGAACCCACTCCTAGCGTTTGATCTGGAATTTGGTAGCGGAACCATCTGACTTCCATTGCCTGGTCTTACTTGCGTCGTCCGACTGCCAACATCATCCCCCAAACAATTGCTAGCCACTGGGTCTGTACGTGAAGTACCTGGTGTTGAGTGAAGGGTATAGATTTGTTCCTCTGTTTCTGACAACAAAATATTAGTGTTTGAAACATTTTCACATCCGTTTTGAGTATTTACAGCGTTATCTTCTTTAAGAGCTGCTTAAAGATGCTGTGTAATAAGTAGTTGCTGTTGTAGTAACTGCTCCATCCACAATAGACAGTATATAGTCTTCCCAAAAAGCTTGGTATACAACAAGACCATGCGTTGTATAAATGTAGTTCCTTTAGTTTGTTCTTGTGCTTCCGAAACAATCGGCTGCGAATTACGAAGCGTAACAAAATAAAACAGAAGTAACCACTGAAACATTGAACACTAGTAAAACAAAAGTAAAATGCCAGCTAAGTGAAGCGAAAACACAGTGAACGAATGTAATATAAACGAAATCTGCATTTATTTTCATATACAAAATAACTGAGCGCTTTCACCCATCAACATAGTGGGTTTCATCAGAGTTACATCTTAAAAGCAGCAACTACCCTTTATATACAAATCCATTAGCACATCCTGTTACTCTGTCAATTTAACCATTAATCAATTAAATGTTAAATATTCATATAAAGTAAACATTTACTCTTCCTTTGTTGTGACAAGCATTAACCTTATATACTGTTTGTGTTCATACTCTAACTGAAGACCTGAGTGAACAGCTACACCTTTAGTAAACCAAACTGCTCACTAAGCAGTTTGTCAGTACTGATCCCTTTCATTCTGACCAGCATTGGAGGGCTTTTTTTAAGTTTGGGGGAAAATGCATGCTTCTGCAATTCTTTTAGAATGCTCAGCTGTTGGGCTCATATTTTGAGGTTTGTCCCAGACACTTATGAGAATATGAGGAATATTTTGGCATTAATTGTTTCTTGGTAGGAAAGATCTGCTTTGTGTGATTTGTCTTCTACTTTTTCTTTGAGGTACTACCCATTGTTCAAAATGAGCACATGACTTTACTGATGCCATTTCCAGGGCTGCTGTCCCTGTACCTGCTGTGAGATGTTTGCTTGGCTGCTTTCAGAAAACGTCCAAGAGGATGTAATCCTTCCTTTTCCAAGTTTACCAAAAATTCTACATTCCCTCATCAAACAGTCCCAAGAATCAGCTGGTAAGCAGACCTTTAAAAGGTAGTGACATGGAGGTTTAGAAAAGTAAGCAGGAACATCCGTAACAAAGGACAGTCTAGTAAGTCTGAATGATTATATGACAGACCTTCCTAGGCTCTCATTTCATTCTTCTCGAATGTCTGAACCTCCATGTTTCACTTTGGCAACAGATTGTTTCAGACAGATGGGTTCTGAGAGTAATCCATCAAGGCTAAAGATGGCAGTAGAAGCCTCTTCTCCATTTTAGAAGCATTCCTCTTCATCTACCAGACCAAACTCTTCTTTTCCTTTCTGTCATCCAGCATATGGTGTCTTGGGGGGGGGTATAAGAAGTGGTCCTTCTTCCTCTATTAAGAGAAGGATTTTATTCAAGGATGTTTCTGAAGTGAATGAAATAAACCTCTTGAAGAATTGTTCTGAACCCTTCCTTTCTGAACTAGTTTATGATATCGTAGATGTTTGAAATGTTGTTACTTCACAACTTTTTTACCCCTTACTTATTCACCATTCGAGTTTCCTAGTGACCTTAGATTTAAAAGATGCATATCATCACATTCCTGATTCTTAAGGTTTTGTGTGTTTGGATTATATTATCAGTTATCTGCCTAGGCCTTTGCTCCAAGGTTGTTAATAAAGTTTCTAGCTCCTGTAATAGCTTACTGCATACTGCAAGATGTTTACATTTTTAAAACAGAAGTAACCACTGAAACACTGAACACTAGTAAAACAAAAGTAAAACGCCAGCTAAGTGAAGCGAAAGCACAGTGAACGAATGTAATAAAAATGAAATCTGCATTTATTTTCATATACAAAATAACTGAGCGCTTTCACCCATCAACATAGTGGGTTTCATCAGAGTTACATCTTAAAAGCAGCAACTACCCTTTATATACAAATCCATTAGCACATCCTGTTACTCTGTCAATTTAACCATTAATCAATTAAATGTTAAATATTCATATAAAGTAAACATTTACTCTTCCTTTGTTGTGACAAGCATTAACCTTATATACTGTTTGTGTTTAAAAAATTCAAATATATAAATAAATACTGTATTTCTTACAAATTCATGTTAAATCACTTGTTGTTACTTTCCACCGCTTGTTTCCTTTTAAATACCATAAGTTAATGTAAGTTAATATACCATAATAAATATCTAGTTATTAAATAATATGTAAATTCATATTTAAAAATAACTACACATATATTCACATGTCATAATAAATATCTAGTTGTTAATTTATAAATACATTTTTAAATAACTACCATTTAATATTTTTATTAGTAAATGTTAAAACATAAAATTTAACTTCAAAACATCATATCTGTTCTCTATGTAACAAACTTAAAAAATGTTCACGTATCATGAAATGTCAGCAAGTTATATTATGTAAGAGTTCATTTTCAAATAACTCGTAATCGATATATGGTCATTTATTCCTGGTTTTACACATGAATTTAACCTCAACTGCCATATACACTCCTTAGCTTCTAGGAGTGTATTCACATCACCTTCATTGATATTTTTGTCAGGTATACGATCAACCACAAAAAACAGGAATCTTTTAAAATCCTTACATGTTTTACTGTGTGTGTACAGAGAGTTAGTTGTTTTTTTGTTTTTAATATCCCTATTATGCTCTGTGATTCTCTCCCTTAACCTTCTTTTAGTTTTACCTATATAAAATGCATAACATGATAAACAGGAAGCTAAATACACCACATATTTGGTGTTGCAGTTTACGTGTCCTGGACATCTAAGATTTCTGTTAATGCCTTTGACTATGACATAGGGGCCATTGTTAATAAATCTGCAACACTTGCAAAAACCACATTTTTTCATCTTAGAATTTTTATATAATATTTCACTTTCAAAATAATCCTTCAGATTCCTTCCTTTACTATACACAATCGTTGGAGTTCTACCTATGTATTCCAAAACCTCAGTTTGGTTATTGAAAACCTTGTCGAAAGTCTACTGATGTTTTTGGTGATGTGACTTACATTGTCTACAAATGGCACAACAAAAGCACATGTTTTATTTGAGTTATACACTTCTTGTTGTTTTACCTTTGACATTCCATATAGCAATATTGGTTTAAAAATGTCCGTTCTCTTTTTGTAAATTTCAGTTGTAATTTCTTCTATAAGCTGTTTAGGGTAACCCCTATCCAAGAACATACCTGACAATTTATTCATTTCCATGCTAAATTCCTTGTTGTCACTAATTATTCTTGAAAGCCTCACCATTTGACCTTTTACTAAATTCCGCTTTTGGAAATGAGGGTGACAACTTTTGAAATGTAAGTACGAGTTCGAAAAAGTTTTTTTACGGTAAATTGTAGATTCTATCGTATCCATTACTTTATATAATTTAATGTCCAAATATTCACAGTAGTCAAAATTCATATTGTATGTAAATCTCAAAAATGTTGTAGTTTTCTCTAAATATTCTATAAATGTTTCCAAATCATTCCTATTTCCTTTCCAGAAAATTAGAATGTCATCCAAAAATCTTAAGTAAAGGTCAATCTTTGACCAAAAACTACATGTAAAACTTGTTGTTTCTCCCACATAGCCAGCACAAGGTTGGCATATGTGGGAGCACATCTTGCTCCCATTGCTACACCTGAGCATTGCTGGTAATATTCACCATCATGTTGGAAAAAATTGTTTTTTAATACCATTTCCATCATATCTACCAGTAATTTACATTTGACCGTGTGTATGTTACCAAAACCTTTAAGCTCTCTTCAAATAATTCTAGTCCTTCCTCCAAAGGGATCACAGAGAACAAGTTGACTATGTCTATGGTAACCATGTGTATATTACTCAGATTTTCCTTGTTATAATCCTTTATTAACTCTAAGCAATGCCAAGAGTCCCTAATAATGTGCTTAATGTTGTTCACTGTGTCTTTACAATTAACATCTACGTAATGTGCTATCGCCCAATTTAGATAATTTTGCTGATACAATAGGCCTCAAAGGGGGGTTAGATACACTTTTGTGTGTTTTGGGTATTCCAAATATTGATGGCGTAACAGGGTGTTCAACTGTAAGGTATTCATATTCTTGTTTGTTAATAACACTTTCCAATAACAAGTCATACAGTTGCCAATCAACTTTGGTATAAGCCTTTGTCATGTCATATCTCGATACCCTGTTGTAAGTTTTCTCGTCATTGAGCATACTAGCCATTCTATAGTTGTAATCCATTTTATTCATTATAACAACTCCTCCCCCCTTGTCCGGTTTCATTATTCTAAGTTCATCTGAGGTACTCAGTTGCTTTAAACAAAATCTTTCAGCAGCCGTTAAGTTGTCGTTTAATATGTTACATTCTTTCCATGCTTTCCTAAGCTGCATTTCACAAAACATTTCAAATAAATGAATGATTGGGTTGCTAGGTGGAATAAAAGTACTTGACCTCTGTAAACTAATGAATTTTGTATCTGTTTCCGGCCTGTTATCAGTTTTACTCTTAAAAAACATCTTTAAATTTAAAATTCTAGTATACATTTTTAAATTTAACAACATTTTTCCCAAATCAGGTTTGTATTTCGGAATAAATTTAAAACCTTTACTAAATAATGACAGATAGTTTTGCCCAAGTGGTTTGTCTGTGTAATTGTACATATTGTAACCACCTTCTGAAGTGATGTCACAATTAAAGTTCGTACAACCATTGTTGTCATAAACATAATTGTCCATCCCTTTGTATATAGTTAAGTCCATTGCTTTGGAACATACAAGCCTAGTAGGTCGTTGAACAACTACATTTTCTACATCTGAAACCATGTTCAAAAGATCTAAATCTATATCATGTGTAACTAGACCAGTCTCTATGGTATTTTTAGTAAGAGAAGTGTTCTCAAATTTTTACTCAAAATCAATACATTTGTTGCCTGAATCTCCCCCTGCCCTTGTATTGTTGGCGATGTTGTTGATACTGCCCCTAGTAACGCTCCCGTAGGCGCTCCGATCTCCGGAGGGCCGGTTCTTCTAAAAAAGACTCTCTGTTAGTATCTATATTGTCTTGTATTCTGGGATGCCCTCCAAAATTAGCGTTACTCATGGAAGCTACGTTTTGACCATTATTTCTGTTGGTAGCTAACCCATTGTCAAGTGGTTTAAAACAGCGTTTATAATCTCTAAAGTGTATATATGCTTTGTTGTTTAAATAATCATGGGTATCCCTCTGCAACTTGTCATTTTTAATACCAAGACCATTACTCACATACCTTTTCATTTCATGTAAAATGTTATCAAATTTAATTTTGTTATAATCAAATAACAAGTCGTTCCTAATACTGGTGTCTAGTTTAGTTAATATATCTCTCAATTTAATTAATCTAACATTGTTGTTTTTAATTATCAATTTCATTAACTGTTTTCCAGTATTATCAAAAATTTCAGTTAGTTCACTTAATAATTCACTGTCATTTTCGAAACCAAAAGGTACCTTGAATACCCTTAGTCCCTTAGGTATCTGGTTTAGTTCTAATGAACGCTCAAGGAATACATTGTCCATCTGGAGCGTTTTAAATTTCCTCAACGCTTTTTCAAACTCCTCCATCTGTTTAGTTAATGTTCCCATGTCTCGACTTCCAAGATTTTGTCCAAAATTAGGAGCCACCAGAACCGATTTTAAATCAAACAAATTGAAGTGTATTCTCATTTCTTCGTTGAACCCACTCCTAGCGTTTGATCTGGAATTTGGTAGCGGAACCATCTGACTTCCATTGCCTGGTCTTACTTGCGTCGTCCGACTGCCAACATCATCACCCAAACAATTGCTAGCCACTGGGTCTGTACGTGAAGCACCTGGTGTTGAGTGAAGGGTATAGATTTGTTCCTCTGTTTCTGACAACAAAATATTAGTGTTTGAAACATTTTCACATCCGTTTTGAGTATTTACAGCGTTATCTTCTTTAAGAGCTGCTTAAAGATGCTGTGTAATAAGTAGTTGCTGTTGTAGTAACTGCTCCATCCACAATAGACAGTATATAGTCTTCCCAAAAAGCTTGGTATACAACAAGACCATGCGTTGTATTAATGTAGTTCCTTTAGTTTGTTCTTGTGCTTCCGAAACAATCAGCTGCGAATTACGAAGCGTAACAAAATAAAACAGAAGTAACCACTGAAACATTGAACACTAGTAAAACAAAAGTAAAATGCCAGCTAAGTGAAGCGAAAACACAGTGAACGAATGTAATATAAACGAAATCTGCATTTATTTTCATATACAAAATAACTGAGCGCTTTCACCCATCAACATAGTGGGTTTCATCAGAGTTACATCTTAAAAGCAGCAACTACCCTTTATATACAAATCCATTAGCACATCCTGTTACTCTGTCAATTTAACCATTAATCAATTAAATGTTAAATATTCATATAAAGTAAACATTTACTCTTCCTTTGTTGTGACAAGCATTAACCTTATATACTGTTTGTGTTCATACTCTAACTGAAGACCTGAGTGAACAGCTACACCTTTAGTAAACCAAACTGCTCACTAAGCAGTTTGTCAGTACTGATCCCTTTCATTCTGACCAGCATTGGAGGGCTTTTTAAGTTTGGGGGAAAATGCATGCTTCTGCAATTCTTTTAGAATGCTCAGCTGTTGGGCTCATATTTTGAGGTTTGTCCCAGACACTTATGAGAATATGAGGAATATTTTGGCATTAATTGTTTCTTGGTAGGAAAGATCTGCTTTGTGTGATTTGTCTTCTACTTTTTCTTTGAGGTACTACCCATTGTTCAAAATGAGCACATGACTTTACTGATGCCATTTCCAGGGCTGCTGTCCCTGTACCTGCTGTGAGATGTTTGCTTGGCTGCTTTCAGAAAACGTCCAAGAGGATGTAATCCTTCCTTTTCCAAGTTTACCAAAAATTCTACATTCCCTCATCAAACAGTCCCAAGAATCAGCTGGTAAGCAGACCTTTAAAAGGTAGTGACATGGAGGTTTAGAAAAGTAAGCAGGAACATCCGTAACAAAGGACAGTCTAGTAAGTCTGAATGATTATATGACAGACCTTCCTAGGCTCTCATTTCATTCTTCTCGAATGTCTGAACCTCCATGTTTCACTTTGGCAACAGATTGTTTCAGACAGATGGGTTCTGAGAGTAATCCATCAAGGCTAAAGATGGCAGTAGAAGCCTCTTCTCCATTTTAGAAGCATTCCTCTTCATCTACCAGACCAAACTCTTCTTTTCCTTTCTGTCATCCAGCATATGGTGTCTTGGGGGGGGGTATAAGAAGTGGTCCTTCTTCCTCTATTAAGAGAAGGATTTTATTCAAGGATGTTTCTGAAGTGAATGAAATAAACCTCTTGAAGAATTGTTCTGAACCCTTCCTTTCTGAACTAGTTTATGATATCGTAGATGTTTGAAATGTTGTTACTTCACAACTTTTTTACCCCTTACTTATTCACCATTCGAGTTTCCTAGTGACCTTAGATTTAAAAGATGCATATCATCACATTCCTGATTCTTAAGGTTTTGTGTGTTTGGATTATATTATCAGTTATCTGCCTAGGCCTTTGCTCCAAGGTTGTTAATAAAGTTTCTAGCTCCTGTAATAGCTTACTGCATACTGCAAGATGTTTACATTTTTAAAACAGAAGTAACCACTGAAACACTGAACACTAGTAAAACAAAAGTAAAACGCCAGCTAAGTGAAGCGAAAGCACAGTGAACGAATGTAATAAAAATGAAATCTGCATTTATTTTCATATACAAAATAACTGAGCGCTTTCACCCATCAACATAGTGGGTTTCATCAGAGTTACATCTTAAAAGCAGCAACTACCCTTTATATACAAATCCATTAGCACATCCTGTTACTCTGTCAATTTAACCATTAATCAATTAAATGTTAAATATTCATATAAAGTAAACATTTACTCTTCCTTTGTTGTGACAAGCATTAACCTTATATACTGTTTGTGTTCATACTCTAACTGAAGACCTGAGTGAACAGCTACACCTTTAGTAAACCAAACTGCTCACTAAGCAGTTTGTCAGTACTGATCCCTTTCATTCTGACCAGCATTGGAGGGCTTTTTTTAAGTTTGCGGGAAAATGCATGCTTCTGCAATTCTTTTAGAATGCTCAGCTGTTGGGCTCATATTTTGAGGTTTGTCCCAGACACTTATGAGAATATGAGGAATATTTTGACATTAATTGTTTCTTGGTAGGAAAGATCTGCTTTGTGTGATTTGTCTTCTACTTTTTCTTTGAGGTACTACCCATTGTTCAAAATGAGCACATGACTTTACTGATGCCATTTCCGGGGCTGCTGTCCCTGTACCTGCTGTGAGATGTTTGCTTGGCTGCTTTCAGAAAACGTCCAAGAGGATGTAATCCTTCCTTTTCCAAGTTTACCAAAATTCTACATTCCCTCATCAAACAGTCCCAAGAATCAGCTGGTAAGCAGACCTTTAAAAGGTAGTGACATGGAGGTTTAGAAAAGTAAGCAGGAACATCCGTAACAAAGGACAGTCTAGTAAGTCTGAATGATTATATGACAGACCTTCCTAGGCTCTCATTTCATTCTTCTCGAATGTCTGAACCTCCATGTTTCACTTTGGCAACAGATTGTTTCAGACAGATGGGTTCTGAGAGTAATCCATCAAGGCTAAAGATGGCAGTAGAAGCCTCTTCTCCATTTTAGAAGCATTCCTCTTCATCTACCAGACCAAACTCTTCTTTTCCTTTCTGTCATCCAGCATATGGTGTCTTGGGGGGGGGTATAAGAAGTGGTCCTTCTTCCTCTATTAAGAGAAGAATTTTATTCAAGGATGTTTCTGAAGTGAATGAAATAAACCTCTTGAAGAATTGTTT
>NC_056727.1:1038886902-1039011308 GCF_019279795.1 Protopterus annectens | reverse complement strand
ATCAAATAACAAGTCGTTCCTAATACTGGTGTCTAGTTTAGTTAATATATCTCTCAATTTAATTAATCTAACATTGTTGTTTTTAATTATCAATTTCATTAACTGTTTTCTAGTATTATCAAAAATTTCAGTTAGTTCACTTAATAATTCACTGTCATTTTCGAAACCAAAAGGTACCTTGAATACCCTTAGTCCCTTAGGTATCTGGTTTAGTTCTAATGAACGCTCAAGGAATACATTGTCCATCTGGAGCGTTTTAAATTTCCTCAACGCTTTTTCAAACTCCTCCATCTGTTTAGTTAATGTTCCCATGTCTCGACTTCCAAGATTTTGTCCAAAATTAGGAGCCACCAGAACTGTTTTTAAATCAAACAAATTGAAGTGTATTCTCATTTCTTCGTTGAACCCACTCCTAGCGTTTGATCTGTAATTTGGTAGCGGAACCATCTGACTTCCGGTGCCTGGTCTTACTTGCGTCGTCCGACTGCCAACATCATCCCCCAAACAATTGCTAGCCACTGGGTCTGTACGTGAAGTACCTGGTGTTGAGTGAAGGGTATAGATTTGTTCCTGTGTTTCTGACAACAAAATATTAGTGTTTGAAACATTTTCACATCCGTTTTGAGTATTTACAGCGTTATCTTCTTTAAGAGCTGCTTAAAGATGCTGTGTAATAAGTAGTTGCTGTTGTAGTAACTGCTCCATCCACAATAGACAGTATATAGTCTTTCCAGAAAGCTTGGTATACAACAAGACCACGCGTTGTATTAATGTATTTCCTTTAGTTTGCTCTTGTGCTTCCGAAACAATCAGCTGCGAATTACGAAGCGTAACAAAATAAAACAGAAGTAACCACTGAAACACTGAACACTAGTAAAACAAAAGTAAAATGCCAGCTAAGTGAAGCGAAAACACAGTGAACGAATGTAATAAAAACGAAATCTGCATTTATTTTCATATGCAAAATAACTGAGCGCTTTCACCCATCAACATAGTGGGTTTCATCAGAGTTACATCTTAAAAGCAGCAACTACCCTTTATATACAAATCCATTAGCACATCCTGTTACTCTGTCAATTTAACCATTAATCAATTAAATGTTAAATATTCATATAAAGTAAACATTTACTCTTCCTTTGTTGTGACAAGCATTAACCTTATATACTGTTTGTGTTTAAAAAATTCAAATATATAAATAAATACTGTATTTCTTACAAATTCATGTTAAATCACCTGTTGTTACTTTCCACCGCTTGTTTCCTTTTAAATACCATAAGTTAAGGTAAGTTAATATACCATAATAAACATCTAGTTAGTAAATAATATGTAAATTCATTTTTAAAAATAACTACACATATATTCACGTCATAATAAATATCTAGTTGTTAAGTTAATTTATAAATACATTTTTAAATAACTACCATTTAATATTTTTATTAGTAAATGTTAAAACATAAAATTTAACCTCAAAACATCATATCTGTTCTCTATGTAACAAACTTA
This sequence comes from Protopterus annectens, assembly GCF_019279795.1. Taxonomy (NCBI): domain Eukaryota; kingdom Metazoa; phylum Chordata; order Ceratodontiformes; family Protopteridae; genus Protopterus; species Protopterus annectens. The sequence continues at coordinate 1,039,009,805 of NC_056727.1, read as the reverse complement.
AAAAATGTTCACGTATCATGAAATGTCAGCAAGTTATATTATGTAAGAGTTCATTTTCAAATAACTCGTAATCGATATATGGTCATTTATTCCTGGTTTTACACATGAATTTGACCTCAACTGCCATATACACTTTTTAGCTTCTAGGAGTGTATTCACATCACCTTCATTGATATTGTTGTCAGGTATACGATCAACCACATTTTTATTTGTTTCGATGACTTGCTTATCTTTGCAGAGCCTTTTTTCAAAGTGTCAGGAATACATCACTTGGGTAAGAGATCTACTTCACTGGTTATAATTCCTAGAGGACATTCAGAAGTCTCTTCTGATTCCTTCTCAAAGGATTGATTTTCTCGGGTTTCTGCTGGACAAATTCAAAGAGCTCTTCTTCCTTAGGGAAAAAATATGATTAGGATTCTGGGGTATCATGGCATCAATGATACTTATGATATCTCTTGCAAGACTCCAAATGAAAAGGTTACAATGGCACCTGGAATTTGTATGGTCTCAGTAGAGAATATGAGGACTGTTTTGGCATTGATGGCCTCTTGGAAGGAAGGAAAGATCTGCTTTGTGTAATTTGTCCTTTACTTTCTCTCAAGTCACTACCCATTGTTTGAAATGCACATATGACTTTACAGATGCCTCTTCCAAGGCTGCTGACAACATACCTTGACTTTTCAAAAGCCAAGTATACTTTTTGTGAAAATGGAGATTATGTGGTGAAGATACACTGTCTCTCAGAATTCAGGTTTCCTATTCTCCCCTCCTGCTCCAGTATAGTCACAATGCATTAACTCAGACTTTGCTTGGGTAGCATTGTCTATGAAGATAGAAGTGCAGGGTCATTAGAACAAGAAGGACAGACTAAACTACATCAATACAAAAGAGATGTTAACTTGCATAAATGCTGTTAACTCTCTAAATCATCTGTCATCACTGGGACCTCTATAAGTGTTTACAGCCTCTATAAGTGTTTACAGCCAGCATCACAGTGATGTGGTACATAAACAAGCAAGAGGGAACCAGATCTTTGCCTCTGGCAAACTAGCCATGGTAGTCCAGAATACAGCTTTTCAGCAAAATCATACTCTAATGGCATCTTACATTCCATCAGAGCAAAATTGTTTGACATGCAAGCTTAGCAGAGCCAGAACAGGCCCTCATGAAGGGAACTTGATTCAGATTATTTTGCAAGATTTCATCCATCAGTGGAGAACATTTCAAATAGATCTTCCTGTCTACTCTCTAAACAATCACTTGGCAAAATCCTGGTCCAGGACTCAAGTAAAAAAGATCTGGAAGACACATGCCCTTTCTTTTCCTTGGACTGGAATGTTCCTCTTTGCTTTCCATCCTTTCCCCTAATATCCAGGGTACTTGTGAAAATTCAGAGGAACTCCCCAAAGGTCATTGTGATGACACTGTTCTGGACCAGGCAACAGTCATTCAACCTTCTTCAAGAAATGTCCAGGGACAATTTCCATAAGCTACCTCACAGACTGGATTTGCTCACACAAGATCATAGGTGTTTCATATATCCAGACCTCAAAAACAGCTGCAGCTGACTGGATGTTAAAATCTTAATACATTTTAATCATCTTTTTTTCTAAGGACGTGCATCAGGTATCTATGGAGGCAAGAAAGCTTATTACAAAACTCTTATCTTAGCAAATAGAAAAGGCTTTCTAATTGTTGTTAACAAAAGAACCAACATCCATTCAGGGCTGCTGTTTCTCAGGTGAGTTACTATTCTGTGACCTGATTTACTTCTCAAGTCATGGTTTGCTGGCCAGCGATTTCAGCATGTCTGCCCACAGAACCCCCTCTTTGAATGCAGTGTCATGTAAAAATGATTTTAAAAGGGGTATTGTGCAAGATGAAAACAGGTTGCTCTTCTTTGGGATCGTAACTTTGTGTTGGAAAAGCTAATAACTGTTCCATGTGAACTAGCTTATCAGGCTGATGTGAGGTTCTTGACATGGATTCTTGACATGGAAAGCAGTCTTACTCATCATTCTGGCCTCTGCAAGAAGTATATCTGAGTTGTAAGCTCTTCTGGGGGTTCAGTCTTATCTCATTTTTCAAATATATATATATATATATATATATATATATATATATATATATATATATTAGAACAAATCCTTCTTTTATGTCTAAAGTGGTATCCAAGTTTACTTTAAGCCAAAATATCCATATTATTTTTTTTCCAGAACCTAAAGATGATGATGAAGATAGGTTATGTCATAGGGTGGTTGTCCACAGACAGCTCAGGTACCATCCTAGCAGAACAAAATCTTTCAGAACTTCAGATCAGTTGTTCATTTCTTATGAAGGTAGGAAGAAAGGACAACTAGTGTCAAAACAGACAATTTCCAAATAGTTGTCTCATGTATTACTTTTTATTACTCCCACCACAACAAAACTGCCTGTTTCAGGCAGGGTCACAGTTAATTTTACTTTTCTTTGAATTTTTGGAAAAGGGTAGATTCTAGACATATTCCAAAAACATCAACATGGTCTTCTGTGCATAAGTCTACAAAGTACTGCAAACTAGATTCCTTCTCCATGTCTGGAGCAGGCTTTGCTAGGACCATTCTCCACGGGTTGCTGGACCCTCATCCTTCCATCTCCCAGTGTATCTAAGCTATGGCAGTGTACCCATATGACTTAGGCCATGACAGCAGTGATAAAATGCAGAACAGCACAGTCATGTAAATAAACTTATTATTAACAGCAGATGTTTGCATTGATTGATGCAGTAGCCACTCCTTCCTCCACCCCCCATTTTTGTGCCAGGATGTGGGCATATTATTATTATTATTATTATTATTATTATTTTCATAGCAGTGGTTTTCTCAGGACTTTACCCTCCCTCTCTCTGTTGGCATGAAAACTCTGAAGTGCTTGGCGCCCAAATTTAACTTTTTTAGTCAGCTCAGCTATCTAACAATTTGGGCACATGAAAAATGTCCTGAAACTTTGGAAGCTGGCCACAGTGCCCTGAAGCTTTGGAAGTTGGCTGCAGTTTTGTCCTTGGTAGTGCATAACACATAGGACTTAGTCTATTGCAGCAGTGTTCATTCAAATATCTATCTCCTGTTATGGTAAGTTTAGTTACTCAACCGTACTTTTTTAACAAATTAGACTCATTATTGGAGATGTGATTTCCTTAAAAGGATGCTATAATTTATAAAATTTATCATATCCAAGAACAAACATCATGACAAACAGCTTTTTATATATCTCAGTCTGAACTACATATATTCCTGTCCATACAGCTCATATCATATGTCAAGCTTTTCTTTAGTTCATACACTTTGCATCATATATTGTCTTATATGATTTAGCTTTATTTTTATAGCACATATTCCAGTTGTAAGGTGCAATATTTCTGCACACAAAACCGAAGTAAAAAAAATCATGTTGCCCTCTAAAGTGCAATCAGCTGGAATCAAAACAAACATTTAATTGCTAAGACTGGCTGAGGCTTTACTGTTGCAATGCATTAATGTAGTGTGCATATGGAAGCCTTTAATTATAAACTACAAAACTACAGTTGTGCTTTGCATGACAGTACAGTTATCAATATTTAAGATTTATAACAACCCATTATTTTCTTATGCTGCAACCAAGAAATTAACTTCATATAGTGCTGGGAAAGGATGTTTACTCAGCAAACATAATAGCAGTGGTATCACAGGCACAAAACCTATTTTAGGAGAAATGTGATTAACAAGAAAAAGTAATACAGTATTAAATCTCCTTTTTTAGTATACCGAGACCTACAACCGATCAAGCTTTACTTACACTCCTATTCATACAGGATGTTTTCATTCTTAGGTAATAACTGGGGAAAATGATCAAATATTTAGGTAAGCAGCTTATCGCCAGTAGTAAAAGTAAAAGTCTGTAAACCATTGCTCTTACAAAAGTAGATATCCATTTAGATATTTATCTATAAATATATTGTTTGTTGCTTACTAACTTTGAAATGTTGGTACTTCAAAGAAAAGTAATTAGTAATGGCCTATAAATACAATAAAGATTTTGCCATTACAACAAATATTCTTAAAATGTAGTCTTCATTCGATTTATGCTGAGATGACAGCCTAAATACTGAAACAAAACACTCAGGAATTAAAACTAGATACAAGAGGATGTAAAAAACAAACAAACACATAGATAAATAAATAAATATGTATATAAAGAGAACTGGCATTACTGAAAAAAGAAAGTCTCTCTCTCTCTCTCTCTCACACACACACTCTTTTTACCCTAACATTTAGCATATGTGAAAACTTGTTCAGCTGTCATATGTGTGCATATGTATATATGTATTTTATATATATATATATATATATATATATATATATATATATATATATATATATATATATATATATATATATATATATATGTGTGTGTGTGTGTGTGTGTGTGTGTGTGTGTGTGTGTGTGTGTGTTTAGGGCTATTGAGCTACCCAGTTAGGTGTATCTCATGCCAGACAAAGACTAGGGCAGGTGGGCACTACAGATTGGTCAGGGTACTAGTAAATGCCATTGCAACATAATAACTCCACTTGAGAGGACAACATTTTTTGATGGATTTTGGAAAGTATAGCTCAAACTTTCCTGCAGGAGCTGGGTGCACTACATAACATTTGCTATTTGTTGGGCATTAGAGCTTGTTTGAGGCAAATCCCATTTCTGCCTGGTACATTTCCTGACAGGACAATGTCAATTTCCTTGAGCCATCCCATAAAGGAGAAGCTGGATGTTAGTGATTCTGTGCAAGACTTAAGTTACTTACTTTGTACATTATGTACTCTGCCACTTGCTTCTTACACTCTGCTGCTGTCAGAGCATACTGTTACTCATGTAAAACCGAGTACCAGGCTCTGTTGCCTGTTCTCCCACTCCATAGTTGGCTGTATTGATTTACTTTTGCTGTTAATGAAACTAAAGTCTCTTTTCTTCATTTACTTGATGGACACAGTTTCCTCATCACTCTTATAAACAGAGCCAGCATTTATAGCAGTATTGCTCATTTACCTCATTTCACCTTCCTTCTTCTCCTCCCATCACTAGTTTAGACAGTATCTGATGAATGACTACAGTACAGACTCCTGCAGCATTTCCCTATACTGCTACACTACAAACTCCTACTGGATTTCTGCATATTTTCAAATTTTCCTTAAAAGTATCCAGCCATGTTGCATTTTCGAACCATTGTCCTATAGATCTTCTGCATATGTAAAAGCTGATTAAGAAGTATTAGTTCTGATCAGCTCTAGAGTCATGCATCTAATTATACTTCAGTTACAGGGTTGTTATGTTTTTTGTTTACAACCCTAACACTACCCTACTGATATTTTAAATATCTCCCAAACTATCCATTTAGTTTAAACTTTTGGGCTTCCTTATTTGGTCTGCAGTAGGGAACACATCAGTATAGGTAATATATAGTTATATCTCACGCTAGCTAAACATAAGGCCCACACTCACACACATACACACACACACAGATATATATATATATATATATATATATATATATATATATATATATATATATATATATATATAGAAGGGTCTATTCACAAGGTCGAAATCTCACTTACTCGACTTTCATTTCATAATGCCAAGATTAAAAGGCGAACAACCACATAACATTGATGACCCAGAACACTGACTTTCCACTCCAGGTAAATAACCACTTGGCCAGCAAGTTGAACTTTGCCACTTACCCCTGCAGTAGTGCGGTCTCAGAGTTGGTATATTTAGTTAGAAGGGGTATTGGGACACAGCTCCCCACATATGGGGGTGTGGGGGTTGAAGCTCCCACATGGGTGGGTTTGATTTGCTTCTGTTTTAATTTATTTTCAGGTTGGCCAAGCAGTTATTTACCTGGAGTGGAAAGTCAATGTTTCAAGACATTGGTAATATGGGGTTGTCTGCTTTTTCATCTCGGCATTATGAAAGTTGGGTAATTGGGATTTCAGTCTTGTAAAGCAGACTCATATATATATATATATCTATGTGCATTGTGTGCGTGTGTGTGGTGTGTGTGTGAGTGTGTGTGTGTGTGTGTGTGTGTGTGTGTGTGTGTGTGTGTGTGTGTGTGTGTGTGTGTAAACCAAACAACGCTTAACAAGACATCCTGTTGAATGCAGATTCTTCATTATAAAATGACAAATTATTTCATATTGGTAAGTTCTTTTCAAAATCTCAGTTTATTAGCACTTTCACCATTTCACTTACAGTGGAGTCCATCAGAGTAAAAAACATTTTTTTAATACAGACAAGTTTAAGTAAAATTTGTTGCAAATCACATGTTCACATTAATCACCACTAATTCCAGCTGAAAAGCAATCCATTTCCTGTGGATTCATTTACAGAAAATATAGTTCCACATAGTTCCAAGTGTTTCCATAACTACTGATTCTAAAGTGTACTAAAGTTTTATCTACGATTATATATAGCATTCTTTGATCTTTTTATGCTTACTATGTGTGTAAAACTGAAAGGAAATTATAAAAATGCATATAGGGATGCATGTTTCCAACTCAATAGAAAAAAAAATATATTGGTATCGTATAGTATAGTATGTGAACATTTTCGAATATTTTATTTTGTTCTGGTTCATCATGTAGATTTCAATGTTCAAGTGGGGACATAAAATCTAAGTTGAAAAATTTAAATAATTATGACAATTAAAGCTAAGTCCACATTTACAACAAGTATTTCCCCCCAACAACTTCAAAATTACTGTTATATATCCTTTCCAAAAGTACCCAATCCACAACAGCTTCAGATTATTGACCAATAACAAATTATTTCCCCTTAACTAAAACATTAGAGAAAAATCACATATGAACTAATGCTACAAACCTTACAAAAATATGACCTACTATCTAGAAGACAGTATGGAGTATATCCCAAATATCACACCCTCACTGTTATTTATTCTGCTATAAATCAAATACCAACAATTGTGAACAAAAAAACAACATATTAACAGGATTCATATTTATATATCTAAAGTGAGCCTTTAAGAAAGTGATCATTCTATTATTCTGAAAAAAAAAGTGAGACTCACAATGGCATTATGCGATAAAAAAATGCTTACCTAATAAAATAACCTTTATAGTAACAACCTATAATATTCACACAAATGATAGCTTCATCAGTAAAGGGGTTACTGAAGGATCCATTATAGATCCTTTAATATTCTTTTTTTTCATAAATGACTAATCCTATGGTGTACCTCAAATTAAATTTTGATTTTATGCAGATGACACTGTCATTACTAAAGCTCATAAATCCATGCATTCCTTAAAGAAACTTCTTCTGTCTGATATTACCAGTTTTTGGGAATGGCTATCCAACAGCAAATTACAAATTTGTCTGAAAAAGGTACTGTATCATTTTAAGCCTCCATAAAGTCTAAGGGGGGAATTTAATAAAGTCTACATGGACTTGTTTTTTTGTGTAGGCATAGTGGCACACTGCTTACATGAAAGTAAGCAGGTAGAGCTGGGCTGCTCGCACACACGCATCTACACAGAAGTATCCATGGAATTCCAATCATCTCATAAGCAGGTGAATTGCATGCAAATGAGGGAGGTAGAGCAATCCAAGAAGAAGATAGGCACTCCTGCAGACCCTGTGTTGATGTCCATAGTGTACATGGAAAAATTCCATGTACAGGATGTAAAAAATGCAACAGGGGCTGTAAAAGGGCAGGTAGATAGGCAGAAATCACATAGCAGAGACAGATATTTGAAAAGCTAGCCACCATGTGTCCACAACTGTATGGAAAATAATTTAAAATAATTTTATTTATTTTTTAATAATGTGGGTATGCTTGCATGGTGCATGGCAGTGCACAAACATGCCATTAAGAAAAAAAATAAAAAAATGTAAAACAAAATTTAGTAGTATGTGACAGTAATGTATCATAGCACCCTGCATGGGATATCTACAATGGTGGAATGGTTCTGTTGCTAAGGAGGCAGTGCCTGGAACCATGTTGTTTCCAGGTTGTGTGCATGGACCCCTAAACAAATGAGCTGGGGTTACTGAATAGCACAATGGGTATCCGTGTCTGCATAACCCATCCATGTAAGCACAGAACTGTGCTGGTGGCCACAGAAGAAGTATCTGACAGAAAAGGGGTGTGTGTCTGAGGACCTGTAAGCTCATTGGAGCTCAGCAGCACCTGTTTGCATGGCATGGCACTCTGCTAAGTAGGGGGGAGTGTACAGTGTCTGCTAAGCTTTGTTTACATTCAGGGCGCATATTTCATTGGGTTTGAGCCTGTTTGCACAGTGTGCCGCTGTACTGAGGGTGACATTTCATAAGGGTGTGTACACTGAGTACTGAGCACTGTTTACCTTCATGGCATGTGTTTACATGGCACGGCACAGTGCTGAGTGAGAAAGGCTGTTAAAAAGAAAAAAATTGGCTGAGAAAGGCAATGATATCTTAATTACTGATGACCCCTGTTTCACTTAAACTAGGCCATTAACGGTCCTTAATTATGTACTTGGCAGGTGGAATGCATCATAGGTAGCCAATCACACATGCTGCACCTACAGCAGGGCACTATAAAGGTCGCATACACCCTACAATCTGATTTCACCTCCATAATCTTCACCAGTGAAGTACAGACTTGGGAGTTTTAACTAAAGGAATGCTAGGGGCTAATGCAGGTCTGCTACATATGTATGTGCTAGATGCTGAGGTCACTGCTGCTGCTGCTGCTGACTATAGATCTAAACTGAGAAGAAGAGTGTTCAGGCTGAGGGTAACCTTCCAGGAGCTACATGAGGTGGAGATTGTAGGGTGCTACAGGGGGGACAGGGCCATACTACAAGAACTCACTGAGCACTGCTGGCCCCAACTCAGTCCCAGAGCCAACAGAGGGGAACCCATCCCAGTGGAAACAAAGGTTTGTATAGCTGTTAGGATACTAGCTACAGGTACATTAAAACGATAAACTGGGGACATGATGGGGGTCTTACAGGCATCAGCATCCCGGGTACTCCACCAGTTCCTGGATGCCATGCTACCACATGCCAGTGAGCACATTTATTTTCCCCTCACCCCTGAGGCAAGGGCCAGCAGTATGCAACACTTCTACCATGTAACACACTAACCTGAGGTACTGGGTGCCATAGATTGCACTCATGTACTCATCAAAGCACCGGCCAGCAAGGAAGGTAGAATCTACATCAACAGCAAGGGGTATCATTCCATCAACTGCCAGGTCATGTGTAATGCCTAGTGCATTGCCATAAATGCATGTGCTGGCAGCCATGGCAGTTATCACGACTCCCATTTCTGGCATGCATCACAGCTTTACAAGATGTTTGCTGGGGGACATCCCACAAGGCCATTTACTGGGCGATGCTAGCTATGGGCTGGAACCGTGGATGATGACACCCATTAGAAATGCACACCCACCCACCAAAGAACACCATAATGAAGCACACACACAAACTAGGAACATCATAGAGCATGTGTTTGGGCTTCTGAAGTCATGGTTCTGGTGCCTCAATATATCTGGTGGAGCCCTGCAGTACTCTCCAGCCACATGTGCACACATGTTCACATTATGTGCTATGCTACACAATATGATTCTGCAGAAACAGCTGCAGCAGGATCAACAAAGGGAAAGGATACACAGTCCCCCACCAGTGCCTAGATCACCACAGCCACACCTACAGGGTGACTGATGAGGAAACCCCTGACTGAGGTTGTCCATGTATGTAGATGTAGACATGCCAAGTATGCCCTGGCCTTGGCCAAGAGACAATGCATAGCGCTTGCTCTGACAACCTAGGGCCCTAGGGGCTGACACCTTACTCCAACTCACATACATATTAATAAAAATTATGCCAGCCAGCCCACACAACCTGTACCTAATTATGTATTGGCTATGTATTGCATGCATGAGAGAGAGTCAGCCCTGAACTACAGGTTTGTCAACTGCTACATTACCAAGGTAAGTCACACACCTATTCACCACTTCTAAGGGGTACTAGCATATGGTAGCATAAGTATGGACCTGCTACATGTATGCAAAGGAATGTAGTGGGCTACTGGGCTACTTGAGAAGATCTAACTGCCACATGGGACAACACATACTCTGTCCAATAGTATGTGCTCCATAATATGCACTAGGCCACATGGCTGAAAAGTCCACTGTATTATTCAATGGAGATTGCAAACAGTGGGGTCACACAACAAATGTCTATGCCAGCAGAACATGGGCTGGTCATCCGCCATCATCAACACATCAGTGTATCATATAACTGTTGTAACAGTAAATCTGCTATAATATATCAGCAAACCAGCCAATTCCAGGGCTGTGACATAGAACCTGGCCACACATTGTATGTCTCATCTAACACAGGGGTGACAATGTATGTCTGCATGCTGTTGATTGTGTGATGAATGACACATCCATGTCTGGCAGCCTGTGTGGCTCAGTAGGCTAAGGACATTAGGATGGGTGATGGTGTTGATGGTTTGAGTCTGGCAGTATCCATATCTTTTGCAAGTGAGGTAGTTGTATGGCAGCATCCCCACAGACTATCATACTCGTCAGTGTGTCACTGCATGAAAGCTGGACAAAGCCAGAGAGAATGGGGGAAAAAAGGGCCAAAACTAGGGACAGATTCAGATGCTCTGATTCACCTAGAAGGTGGCTAGTATGAATGCAGGTTGCATCAGTACAGCATATCTGAATGATATAAAGTCCAACACTAAAATTTCTATAGTTAGTAGCATTCACTGAGTGGGTGGCCACTGTGGTGCAGTAGTTAGCATTGCCGCCTCACAGCAAGAGGTTCTCCGGCTCGATCCTCGGCTGGGGTGCCTTCTGTGCGGAGTCTGCATGCCCTCCCTGTGGTCGCGTGGGTTTCCTCCAGGTGCTCCGGTTTCCTCCCACATCCCAAAGACATGCTGCAGGTGGATTGGACACTCTAAATTGACCCTAGGTGTGAGTGTGTGCATGTGTGTGCCTTCTGTGGAAGGTTGGGTGCCAGGCTGGCAACTCGACACTGTAAAACTCCACTGCCAATCATGAGTGGACAAGGTGATCCGCTGTGGCGACCCCTAACCGGGAAAAGCCAAAAGAAGAAGAAGATGAAGTAGCATTCACTGAGTGCCTTATACAACATTTTACTGGAACACCACAAATGTATGAGGAACAAGCCAGACATATGTGATGAAATGATAGACATTATGAAGAAACATGTACAGTGAGAGGCATACCTCTCAACTGTACAGATATTTGCAGAATGTCCAGACTTTTCCTCATATTTTAGTCTGTTTCTCATGGACTTGTGGTTTTCTGGGAAATTAGTGGCAAATCATTAAAGACTGAGGTTAGAAATTAATGACAGGCATTTGAGTTTCAGACTTTGTACCCTTCAGAAAAGTCATGCTAAAGCCACACGTGTTATTCTATCATCTTTCTATGTTAGTAAGTGCAATATTAACAGATTGTCCCTACTTTTTTGGCCTTTGTCCAGATTTCTTGCTGTAAGACATTGAGAGGTATGGTGAGAGGTATGCAGACTGCCACCCTGTATGAGGTGTTACATCATGTACCCCAGTCACATATTAATTACAGAGCACACAGCCAGGAAATACCATGGACAATGTCAGGGAAGTGCTGTACTGTGGAAACAGGAGCAGCTTCCAATGTCTGTAGCAGACAAAATCCTGGCCTGGGGTGCAGGTAGCTCTGGCCTGGAGTCACCTTGTAAGTATTGACAGTCATACTGGGCATGCTCCTAGATGTAGCTAACTTGAACACAATTCTCTTGCCTCTTCCTCGCAAATGCCTGCTATGTGGAAATATGGCTGTAGGTGCAGAAAGCTACCTCTTCATATCTGTCCAACCCAATCTCACTCCCACATGCGTAGTGTAACTATCAGTATGTACCCCATATACAAATAATACCAATATATATATATATATATATATATATATATATATATATATATATATATATATATATATATATATATATATATATATATATATATATATATATGTGTGTGTGTGTGTGTGTGTATGTATGTGTGTGTGTGTGTGTGTGTGTGTATAGATATATATATATATATATATATATATATATATATATATATATATATATATATATATGTATATATATATATATATATATATATATATATGGTTCTACCTGACATAATCGAAACCACACAACACCGACAACCACATCACCGACACCACATATTCGACAGTCCATAAACACGAAACCACACATAACCGACAACGAAATAACCGACGGTACACAAACACGAAACCCCATACAAAACAAAACACATCCCCATTCCACAAACCACACACACAACACAAGCACACCAAAATCCTTACAAGCCCACACTAAACCTTACCCTAACCCTAAGGTCCGTCACTATCGCACACTTACCTACCCGCTCCCTAACCCTAACTCACTTAACCCGCCTATCGCGCCCTAACCCTAACTCACTTAACCCGTCCCTATCGCTCCCTAACCCTAACTCACTTAACCCACCCCTATCGCTCCCTAACCCTAACTCACTTAACCCACCCCTATCGCTCCCTAACCCTAACTCACTTAACCCACCCCTATCCCCACAGACCGTCAATCTCCACACTTACCTGCCTCGCACCCTAACGTCCGTCACTACCGCATACTCACACAGCCTTTCCCCATGTCGGCATCCTCGGCGTTGGTGTTGTCATCCGTCGTGTCGGTCTTCTGCATTGTCGATGTTCTGCAACCCGCGATTCGCGTCGGTCTTCTTCGCTTTCGATCTTCTGGAGCTCCGGATTCCGATGTCGGTCTTCTCAGCTGTCGACGAAGTCAGGTAGAACCATATATATATATGTATATATATATATATATATATATATATATATATATATATATATATATGTATATATCATCAACATGGAAGATATCTCGTATTATGCCTCTCCATAAGGGTGGGAGCTCCACCGAACTATCTAACTATTGGCCCATAGCCATCTTGTCACCACTGGCTAAGATCCTGGAAAAATGTGTCCACAAACAACTTCTACACTTCCTAACCCAGAATAATCTACTGGCTAAATCTCAGCACAGTTTTAGACCGCATCATAGCACAACCACAGCTTCTTTCTCCTTTACCAATGATATTTATCATAACAGAAACAATAACAAACTCTCTTCAGCTCTATTCTTGGATCTTTCCAAAGCATTTGATATGGTTAACCATCAACTACTAATCCACACCCTGACTAACATGTCCTTGAGTCACCACTCCCTTCAATGGTTCCAATCCTATCTACACAATAGACAACAAACAGTACTATGGCAAAATAATCTATCTAACCTCCTTCCCAACACCATAGGTGTCCCACAGGGGTCCATCCTGGGTCCACTGCTATTCTCCATATTTATTAACGATCTCTATACTGTCATTCCGAAGGCCAGCTGTATACAGTATGCAGGCGACTCTATGTTGATCTGCACTGGTACCTTCCAGGATGAACTTCAAGCAAGTATTCAGTCAACTTTCTACCTGGTTGAAAAGTGGCTTGCTGACCGTTGTCTTCTTCTAAACTCTAATAAAATTAAACTGCTATTTTTCTCTCCCACGCAGAAAAAAGCCAATGATATCCTTCTCCATTACCTCACAAAATGGCACTAATATCTCCCCAGACATCCATACAAAATTACTTGGGGTAATCATAGATAATAATCTTAAATTTGATGTCCATGTAAATAAAACCATAAAAACCATCAATAAAAAGCTGGGCTCACTATATAGAATAAAATCATTCTTAATCCCACCAGCTAGGACTGCTATTGCCTGCTCCCATCTCTTCTCCACCCTCTTCTATGCCTCCCCAATACTGGCCAACTTAAACAAAACAGAACTCAGCAGACTTTCTGTCTGCTATAAAAGCATAGCTAGATTTGCCACTGGGCTGCCCTACAGAACACCTAAAAACCTAAAAAATCTAGAATGGCTAGAGCTATGAAGGCAAATTCAGTACAACCGACTTATTGTGGCCTTCAAAGTTCTTAACCAACCTGACAATACCCCTGCCTTAAGTAATATCATCAGACCTCACTCCAACAAAAGATCACTCAGATCATCCAGTAGAATTGTAGTCCAAACCACTATAGCTAATAATTTAGCTGTGAGCTCCACGTTTGCCAACTCTGCAGGCAAAGCTTGGAACTCATTACCTCAGGACATTACAATAAACACTACCCTTTCTAAATTTAAGAAATCCCTCAAGCAGTACTACTTAACTCATTGACTCTGCCCCTGTGCCAGGCCTGATTAATACCTGGTAACACTGGTATACCTATGTATCTTTAACAATTCTTTTTTAGTTAAGTGTCACATTAGTCCTACTGTTTCTTAAGCAAAACGTCCAGATGTAAAGCATGTCAGATGTCCTGTACATCATGTGGCAATATGACTGTAAATTAATGTACTTTATTGTGTTGTATTTAAGTCTCTTTCTCTGTATTAAATCCTTTGGAGCTTTTCTCCGCGGGCCTCCGCTGAAAATATCCAGTCGGACTATCCTGGTCAACAAATGTAAAATAAAAAAAAAATATATATATATATATATATATATATATATATATATATATATATATATATATATATATATATATATATATATATATATATATATATATATATACACACATATATATATATATATATATATATATAGATATATATATATATATATATATATATATATATATATATATATATATATATATACATACATATATATATATATATATATATATATATATATATATATATAGCTATATATATTGCAATGATACATAGAATCTCAACATATGGGTGTGTGAGGTTGGCATAATGGTTAAGGTGTTTATGTTATGAACACAAGGTGCAGGGTTTGATTCTCACATACAGTAATGGGCTAGGCTTAAAATGGCTCTCAATGGCAGCTAGGTTAGTACTAATCTAGAAACCTACGAACATAATGTACACACACAGCAACATTTATAGAGACATCCCTTTATACACATTTACAGTATACACACATAATATATATATATATATATATATATATATATATATATATATATACATATATATATATATATATATATATATATATATATATATATTTATATATATAAAACAACTGTGAGGATGTATGGATTTCTCCATGTCCCCTTTGAATGCTGAGATTATCTGCACTCACATATCAAAACATTTGCCCAAAGGAACCAAACCAAGGCCACAACAGTATATAATCTACTCAACAACAGACCCCTGTGCCTGTGGAATATCACCTTGTACATTGACACAGGTGAGCAGGTGTACTGTACAATGGTTCAATGCAGTCCTGCGAGCTATAGAGTGTAAATGTAGAAAGATAGGGGTTCTAATATCACATCAGCCAACTCTGAGTGCATGTGTGTGTAAATATATCCCCATGTAGCACACAGGACACGCCCATGTGGGCTATCTCTGTGCAATTGTTATGCATTTTATGGCCATGTGACTAGTTGTTGGCCTCTATATTGCCCTCCTCTACAAGGCCTGCTGATGTCATCCACCTCAATAGTGTTGTCTGACAATCTTAAGTTAGTTAAACACCACAGCATATGTGATAAGTACTACAAGCTATAGTATGACATTTTAGATAGGTAGGGATTCTAATCCACATAAAACAACTCTGCATGTGTGTGTGTGTGTGTGTGTGTGTGTGTGTGTGTGTGTGTGTGTGTGTGGGTGTGTGTGTGTATGTGTGTGTGTGTGTGTGTGTGTGTGTGTGTGTGTAAATATATCCCTGTACAGTACTAAAGAGATGGTCTTATGGGCTATCCCCCTGCAATGGTTATCCACTTTTTGGTCCTGTGACTAGCTGTTTGACCTAAATTTCCCTCTTATACATAATCATAACCGATGTCCGCCACCTGTCTGACTTGGACACAGAATATTTGTAGACGTGTCAACTCCATCACCACATCTTCTAGATTTGTAAGTATAGATAACCAAGGTAACATGTAGCCAGGGTAGCAGATCTTATCACAGAGTATGGATGCATGAATATGCTGACTGCCCCCATTCTCCCTGATAGATTGTTCTACACATATGCATCTAGGATGCCATGCACGTAAACTGCTGTACCTTGCTGATGTAATATTTTTGCTGTACCTCCATGTCATCCTGTGCCACTGTATTATGGACATGTGTCCATAATGTATCCCCTCAGACTCCTGGAACAGAGCCATACACAGGTCCGTGACACAACTGTCATTATGTGACATTACTGCTAGTCCAACATCATTCAACAAAGATACACAAAGTGTGATTTGTAGTCATGACACATGCCAGCATACAGTACCTGTAGTGGCCCACAAGAAGTGACATGGCAAAACAATACTGCACTACACAAGTATATGTCAAGTGATATAGACATACTGTTCATCAGACACATACTAGCATTGTTCTGCATTGATGGTACAGATGGCAGGGATGTGGCACAGTTATCATCACATGCACAGGGTGTGGTCTGGGGGTGCTGCAGGCCTAAATTGTGCCAAATAGTCGATAGCATGTGTGTGAGTCAGAAGGGGTGTGCGTTAGGTGGGCCATGGAAAGGTGCCATGTGTGTCTGTAGGTGACTTGCATGTGACAGTGATGTTAGAGTATGTGCATGTACACAGTCAAGCCCAAGCTAGCCCTACACATGCATATGTTGGACACGTGTGGACTATACATGGTAAACAGTTCACCGTCTTCAGCCATAAACATGGGAAATGGCTGCGCCAGCAGTAGCACTGGCACCACCAAGCCCAAGGTCATATGTGGTGCTAGTAACTGCAAAATGCTTGGGCTGTGTTCCCCATGGGACCACCCAGGACCACATGCCTGTGACCTGCCACATTGTGGTGTGGACAGCACACTTCCGTATTTAGTGCTGGAGGTACTGACACTACGGAAGCATGGCTGTGCATTGCCACGTGGACTCTCAGCAGATGGTGTTGCTGCCCTACCTTCACGTCTGACTCCCAACTACAAACAGATGTTCCAGCACAATCTGTAGCCCAGACCAGATACTGTCTCAGCCCACCATCTGTCCACTGCATCAGTGAACCTTTCCAGGGTGTCCCCAATGCAGTGGAGGCATGGATGTCAGACTGTGCTAGATCTATAACCCTAAACATCTGTCTGGTGTTATGTTCAGGACATGCCTGTGCCTCCATGATGGCCCAAAACATGCGCAGAGTGACCTGTGATATGACACCTGCAACAGGTGGTGGATGGACAGCAGTCCTCCTACAAGCACCCCTGTCAATTCTCCTCTGTGGGACCTCACCAGATCTCTGGCTATGGCCAGTGTCTCCACTCACAGATGCCATAGTTGCCACACTGCCCTGTTCAATGTTGCCACCCTCTGACTGTCTAATATCTGTAGCCTCTGGGGACTGCATATGTATGTGCATACTGACGGTGTGCAGTGACAATGGGGGCAGAAGAGGGATGTCAACTTCTGGGACAGATTCAGCCTCCAACAACCCCACCCGTGCCTCACTATGGCCATCATCATCATCAGAGTCTGTTAAGACACTGAGATCAGGTTGTGAGAGGGACAGACTACAACCCCCCCTTGGTCAATTGTGAAAACCAAGACAAAAGCAGTACATTACTATCTGCACGTTTATGTATGGTAATCCACATAGACTCATACACATGAGGATCCACAACTGGATTACCAGTCACAGATCTTCTCATCTCTGCTCCTATGCACAACAGAAAACCTCACACCAACATAAACAGACAAGTCAAGTCCTTTATAAAATGCATGCCAGCCACATCCAGGTAAAGTTGCCAGTTCAATCTGCCTGTAAGGTATGAAATTTGAAACTATATGTGATAGACCTACACATAGAACCCAGTACACCTATCTTGTGAATGATAAGTACTACTGGCACTGCCTCAGGTATGTAGCATCTCCCTATCGTGTTTGAACAGGCAGCTTGGAGTAATTGGCTCATGTATGCCAGTCTGTGCATCTGCTCATAACTATAAGTGCAGATGTGTCGATGGTCATTCAAATACACACCTGTGATTAACCAGTCTATGAACCGTAGATATCTGTTCCAGAATAGAACATACAAATATTCTACTCTGGCTGAACACAACATTTGTGGATAGGGCAATATATAGGGTATATATGATCGGTAAAAAACTGCATCACACTTACCAGGTACAGCACCACAGATTTGGGCCACTCCTGACAGACCTATGAAAGGTTGAGTGAGAGGTATTGTCAGCACTACCAAATGTTGCAGCACTACAAGGTAATATGTGCATATATCCACATGTATAGTGGCTACTGTGATACTGGCTGTATTGCTGACATTCTGAGTATGTGTGCACAACTGTGCATAAACCATAACTCCCCCACATATAGACAGACCTAACACCCATGTACAGGTATGTACAGCCTGCCATAACGACTGATACAGTATTACACTCATGCACATAGTATGCTTACCTGGATGCTCCTCTGCTTTGAACACTGTGGCACCCACCTCCATGACGTTTGTTGTGACGGATGCCTGGACACTGCTGTGTGTTCCTAGGTTTGCCAGGAATTCCTCATTGTGAGTGGATGTTCTGTCATAGGTCTTCCACTGGTAGTGGCACAATCCCTGGCAACATCAGCTGCGTTTCATTGTGCAGCATTCAGCATGTATGCGGCCCAGTGTTGGACCTGCTCAGAAGTCCTGTCCTGTCAGCCAACCTGATTTACATCTAACACAAGGTCTGCCCACAATGCTGCTCACTGCCCCCGATTTTGCCTCCCCCTGGACAACAAGATGTGATGGTATTGTCTCAGTCCATCCACTATCATGTCATTCATCACCTCTGAGAAGGGGGCATGTCTTCAGTGGTACATGGTTCCTGAAAGACAGCAAAAGGGGAACACATTACAGGACCAGATGTGTGGACATCCACTATGTACAGATCCAGAACCCCCATAATAGCCTGCACTATCCACTGCTCCCTCACATGTTATACCCCAAAGTTTGGCAACACTCTACATGTGTGGATACCATAAAGTTAGTAGCAGTACTGTGGTATGTCCCTGTGTGCCATGACAGATTCTGCTGAATGTTCCAACACCCAGCACTGCAATCTACTGTGGTGTGTCCCCTATGGGCAACCTCCCACTAATATGTCATATGGCCACTGCCAGACAATTAACAGTGAGCTGTTACAACAACTATATGAGGACAGTCCAGTAACACCAATGTACCACAATGACAGAAAACAATGCAGACCTGCTGTAGTATATGTTCCCTGTAGGCATCATACCTCTCAACTATACAGATGTTTGCAGAATGTCAGGATGTTTGCCTCATAGTTTTGGTCATAGTCACACAAACTTGTAGATCTCTGACAAATATTTCAATACTGTCATCGAGTTTGGGTCTTTATCCCCCAATAAATTTTGACTTTGTCCTGGTTTTCTGCTTTAAGAGGCTGACAGATATGTTTAGCATAGCTGTCAACCAAACAAGGACATATGTCAACAGAAACAGGGACTTATCCAGAGTACATCAGGGAAATTCAGGGACACTTTTAAAATGTTAGAACTATATATGTGAAACAGTGACTGAATAAGGGGGTAACTTACAGTACATCGTTTGGCGTTACAGGAGTGTACATTCTTACTCATTGTCATGATGCATTATGTTTAATACATTAGCTTTCCTACAACAGCCAATCATTGTAGAAAGGATTGACAGGGATAGAGCTGAGGTGTGATTAAAAATCAGGGACAGTTAAGAGGCATGCATGTAGGTGTAGGACAGCAGTGTATCACTGGCACATCATTACCATAGATCTAAGACAGGTTTACTGTTGTAATCTCTGTTCCCCATACCGCCATCCTCCTATCCACATTCTGTTATATGGAAAAATCTATTAATACCTGCTAGAGTGCAATACTCCTTTTTTGCACTTTGCTTCTGGTATACTTTTTGAAATCTGCTGTCTGTGTCAGTGAAGTGTCATACAGAGCTGTTCACCACAAGCAGCTTCTTGCCTTTTTAAGGTACTGTTCATTAGCAGATAATTTCCTCTGCACCAATCTGTGGCTTAGAATTGCTAATTGCAGCCAAAATAGCTGAATTGTACTATCATTGGCCCATGACATGCCACCACATTGCAATATATATAAGGCCTTTCTGTAGACCTGGGCCCCTTTCTTAGTTGCTAAGATGGACATGACTGAGGTGTGGAGAGTACAGAAATACAGAGGGTAGGTACCATAACTGTCGACTGTATAGCTTAATGGAATATGTCAACAGTTCCCCCTCATATGTGTGTGGTCAGTGTCCCATGACATAGTGGTCATCTGGCAGTTCACTGGCAAACATTGTGAGTTGAGGTCAGTAAGGAAAGAGACACACTTGACTGTCAGACTTCATACCCATCAGAATATGCATGCTAAGGTAATAGCTGCTAATCTATCAACCTACTGTCTTTGTAAGGGGCAAACCATTACACATGTCCCTATCTGTGGGCTTTAGCCCCCCCATTACATGTGGCTGTGTCTGGATCCCTTGTCCTAGGGGTAGGGAGGTACAGTAGGTATGTAGCAGCTACCTTTACATACAGCTGTGTATGCTACAGGGTGCAGCTGCTGCTGCTGCAGCCTAGTGCACATAGGGTGAGTGTGAACACTTTTGAGGACAGCAAGCAGTATGTGTAACTGTGGCAGCTGTGTCAGCCCTGTCATTACAGCAGGGCCTGGGTAAGGGTACCCTGTACAGTCCAATTTCGGCATGTGATTATGATATGTCTGTTATGCAATGGTGCCAATAACAGAATAGTAGGCATCATATAGTAAGGCTATAGTGTGTCCCTACCTGTAGGCCTCTGACTTGCAAAAGTGAGCAGCAGTTTATTAACTAGCAGTAACCTGTGTGCATTAGGACTGCATGACTCAGTCATTACTTGCTGTCTTCATAATAATGTAATTGAACTGCTAGACAAAACTGGATTTGAACCCAGGATTGTTTGTTGCAAAATGTACTGCATGCAAGGCATTTAACAGACTGCACCACTGAGGCACTGCAAAAGTGTGTGTGTATGTGCAAGATATACGTGCAAGATATATGTGCAGATATACAGGCTGTGGTAAACATTTCTATATCCATCCGTATGTGCATGGCTTTATATGGATGTATTTCTGCACCAGGGTCCCAGTTGAACATGTACTTTGCCATTGCTTGTTTAGCAGGTGTCTTTCCATAAGTTGCTGACAAAAGGGCACATATACCTACTATCACAGGCCTCACTTACATCCATTATTATGTCTTTGGTTGTCTACTGATGTATTATTGCACCAGAGTCCAAGATACACACCCATGTTTCCCATTAGTTTTTATTTGAGTTGCTTGTCTAATGACTTTAAGTGGCAATCAATATGTTTTGCTGGAAACACATGTTTTATATCAGATCTGTATGACATGGTGAGTTAATGACATGGGCTGTAGGTGAGAGGGGCCTGGGTTCAAAAACTTGGCAGAGGTGTTCATTTTGCACATGTGTCAGACAATGTAATTAACACATTTAATCATTAAAACGCATTTAAACCTAGCTAAATGAAGCTGCACAGGATGCTGTTTTGCTTAGCTCCACACAAACCCACATTCAAAAAATATAAAGAAAAGAAAAAGGGTGTGATAGGAAAGTGGTGAAATGGAGGCATGCAGGGGGGAAAACATAGTGAAAGGCAACTAGTGATGTGCAGGAAGAGTGTAGGAAAGACCCAATTGCTATCCATATCTTGTGTAGCAACAGCAGTGCACTTTGACAGAGTTTGTAAATGAATTTGGACTCTCAAACCCCAGAGAGAGGGGTGAGGACAAGATAACTGTGTTGTCAAGCCAATAAGACCAGATTAGTGATATCCAGTGGATGCATGTGCAACATGGGGAGCTATGTATGGGGGAATATTGTTTTTGGACAGGTGCCTGTTTTTTTAAGGTGACAGTGGAATGTAGGGGAAGGGACATAGATACTCATGGGGTAGGAGAGGATGCATTTGCAGACAGACAAAACATATGAGACAGCAGACAGAGGCAATGTGTGACACATGAGGGGGTTAAACACCTTTGATGGGGAGGGTGTTGTAGAACCAAGTTGCATGTGCCTTCAGATAGCAGCATGACTCGCGTCCCCACCCATGGGATAGATGACACTGTTACTTAACTGCCCCAAGGGTGGCTGTTCTGGAGGCTGGGATCCAGGCTGAGCCTGTAACACCAGGTTGGCCAGCATGCTCTCAATCTGGCTCAGGCAGCATTCATGGCTCCGATGAATAATCCTGCACACCATGACTGGCAGTTGATCCTGGGTGACTGCAGCTCCTCTGCCACTGCTCCCGGGTAGTGGCTGGGCCCCATCCCCTGCAGTGGTTCCACCCAACACCGCAGGTGGTGCAGGGGAAATGGAGGGGGCACCACTGGCCTGGGTCCCAGACATGCTAGGATCTATTGCATGGCCATTTCAGGTAAGGTAGGTGGATCACCAGTAACCAGCCTACCCCGATGTACTGTGGTAATGGAGGTATAACAATAAGTATAGGTTAGTTATTAAGAAAACATTGTTAGTAATAACAGCATGGCAGAACATTGGAAACAACTGGATCACATATCAATGCAATATATGTGAAACACTATAATAAATAACAGAATAGTCAGTATAACAGCATGCCAGTAACAGTTACAGTATAAGGTCAACAAAATAGGTCATTTAACAAAAATATGTTAATATGTATCCAATATAATGCATAACAATAATAACAAATGCTCCAATACACAGTTAATGTAACAACATATGTTAATAGCAAACCATAACCAAAAAATAATAGTAATAAATAAATGAAGAATAGGGGTGGGGAGAGAGAGAAATCAGTACATTAGTAACAGTGTAGCTTACTTCCTTTACAACTGTACTACTATCTACTCTACAGGTCTGTATTTTCTGTATGTTTACAGTGAGTATAAGTCTCCTGTAGCTGTTGTAGCACATACATACCTCTCAAGCTATATACATGGGACAGTATGGGCCAAACAGTAAGAACTGCAGGTACAAACCTACACAGAACACTTGCACATCAGGTGGAACTATATAACTACCAAGGTGTTCTGTGTGCTGAAATGGTGATACTTTGCAATCTAGGTACTCATTTCCATGGTATTCCTGTAACAGATGGATTATGCATGCTTAATTTCATAAATCATGACATTTGAGAGACATGTATGTGTACAGTACAGACACTAGACAGCAGTCATGCCTCGGTTGGCAGGCATGGAAATAGAACCCAATAGCAGTGACTGCAACTGCAGCAACTTTTAACAGACACTCCAGACATAGAACCATACGGGGATTACACATATTATTTCTGACTGTGCATTGCTGATTTTTCACATTCTTGCTAATGATTTTAACAGTTTGGGAAATCTAAACACACAATGTTATACTCATACTATGGGCTACCTCACACATTTACCTGTAGTTCCTGTGGAAAGAGAATTTCTTAGTATTACATGCTAGCTATTGTAATATTTAGTGCTACCTAGCACTGGATTTGAACTCTGGTAAAATGTTCCACATACAGAGAATTTAACAAACTGAGCTATTTTGTCATTGCTGATTACTGACTGACTGATACTTGCCTTCACCTGGAACCAAACTATGACCTGGCAGTACTACTACTACAGTGTTATACTACACTGCAGTGACAGTAGAACACACATACATGAGATACAAGAATAATGCAGATAGTAAGTATGCTATATATCAGTCTAACAATGCTGGTGTACACACTTTATTGTTAGTGGGTTGAAATATCTGTGAAGTCAACAAACAATATCAGATCATGGAGTGGGCTACTTCACCCATATACCTTGCTTATCTGATGTTTGTGGATGGCAGAGCATTATGTGAACAATACTGGCCTAGAGACTGCCTTGAATGTTACTATATGTGTTAGACAATACAATTGCCAGCCACTAGATTTGCATTGTACAGCTATTAAAGTGTTATACTTGACTGCAACAACTTATCTTGCAGCCTGAATGCATACACCTCTACTGCAATGGTTTCAACAAGACAATCTTGATATACAACATTTTCCTTGGTGTTATTGGTATTGATTCATGTTTTATTGCAGAACAGATGGCATTATTTATTTCTTGTAATACAGTTCTAATTCCATATCTATTGTACTACAGACTTTATTTTATATACTTGAATACAGTTAATGATTTACCCTTTCTTGCTTATATCACTACAGTTAGCATAATACATCCGTACTGGCCACTCTTACCGTGCAACCTGGCCAGGTGCCCAGCATGTGACTTGACATTGTGAGCCATCTCTTCTGCAGGTGTTGGGAGAGGAGCACACCATTATGCATACCAGTTTTGCAGACATTCAAATTAGATATTGGTGAAACAGAGGTAAAATTGCTTACATACTTGTAAGGCGTTCCCTGCTCGAGCATCTTGGACCCAGGTGTCTAGGAGTTCCCCTTTTCTTTGCTTCAGGTCATCATGGTGGTGATGACAATGCTCACCTGTGCATGGGATACCAGTCACACTGATGAGTTCTCCGGCCAGCAGGTCGTATGCCTCCACCTTACACTCTGAGCCCTGGAAACTTCCCTGCAGCAGCAGGTCTTCATGTTTTTTACTAGGAGTCCAACCATGACCCTGGACTCCAGAATGCCCCAATGCTTTGCCCGAAAGTGCATACCTTCACCAACACCAGCCTTAGTACCCTTTAGAGACAGAACTCCAATGAATCCTGCTGTATTCCCACCCATTGGGCTTAATATATGCTGTTTTCCTGCCCTTACATATAATTTGGCAACATAAAATGTGTCACATTGCTTAGCACCACTCATATCAACACAGCTGAACTGAGAATCACAAAACCTCACAGAACCATAGTCTTAGTTGAGCTTAGCAGTGCGCAAACCAGGTAAGCTGTGCCAAGCAGCGCATAAACATTGGCAGCTGTCATCATGTTTATTTAGCACGTAGCAGGTCTTAACAGGTGCCAGCAGAGCTTAGCAGAGTTCAGCGAAGCTACATTTTGAATTAGACTGCAAAATGTGTATATTAAAATTGAATACTTATTTGCCTTCTGTGTATTCAAACCTGGGATCTATTACACATGGAGCCATGAGTCTACTCATTAAGCTACATAGATAATCAGACATCAGGTGTACCTTTACATATAACACTGAGCTATCTATAAGCAGTGCTGAGCACCGTGCCATGCCATGCAAACATGCTCAGATATGTTTAAGCATACTTTTAAATAAATAATTAAATACATCTAGTTTCTATTTTTAGATGTCTGGATGTTGTCTGGGTGCCACTTAGCATTGCTGTGCTCCGTGCTGTGCTGCACAAACATGCTTTTTTATAAAAAAAAATATTAGATAAAAATAAAACTCTAGGACAGTTCTTGGAGTCTCTTACTCCTCTGCGGACATGGTTATCACTACACACTCCCTGCACTGATTCATTAACCATGCACCATCATTAACATGACATTATATTTATATATAAAAAAAAAATATATATATATATATATATATATATATATATATATTTTTTTTTTTTTTTTTTTCCTCAAATCTTGAGTATCATAGCATTGATGACAATATAATTTGAAGGTAAGCATGTAGTTTAGGCCATGTTCTACATAAACAATGTATGTTGCTATATTTGGGATTCTGATAATATAGCAGGCACAAAAAATATTAATTTGTTTTCTGTTTGAAGAGTGGGATGTGTTGCATGATTGTTCCTTGGTGTTTGAGGGGGACGCAGAAGTAGAGTTGCCACCTTTTTAAATGCCCAAAGTGGGACATTTATTGTGGAAACATGAGATTTTTTCAGGACAAAACATACCCATGACCAGTGCAAAGGGCAGAACTTCATATTTTGCACAAATAAAAGCTCATTGTTATAGCATTTGAGTTGCTTATGCTGTTTCATATAACATTTAGGTGTTTCAGACAGAAAATAATGATTTTATGCAACTATTAAAGAAAACTTGGGAAATATATTTTTGTCCTAAAGTCTCAGGACATTTGCCATTTTTTAGTTTTTTTTTTTGTACGACTCAACTGGGCAAAGACGGACTGTCCCTCACAAAGAAAGACAGATGATAACCCCATGCAAATGTTTCCTGAAGGGTAAAACAATGTGCCTTTATGGAATGTTAAAATAAATGTTTTACATTTATTGATTATATCTAAATATGTTTCATTCTCCAAAAATTATGTTTCTTCTCAACAGCACTTTGTTGCATCATCATTAAGTGACATTCTACGGAAGCAGCTCTCTGTTGTGATTTGGTATGAACTATTTAATACAGTTTGAATGAAAAACATCACTGCTGTATTCACTCATAATGGTCTACACTAAAGACAAAATAGCATAACTTAATCAGTAAGTATATTTGTGATAAATAAGTAATTTTATTTTACTTTTTTATTTCATTATACATTTAACTGTTGGATGAACTAGTCTGTGGACCATTTTAGTCATGACCTGTTCTCTAAAGGGAAAAGCCTTCATTTATTTCCCTAAATCTGACATGAAAATATAAGGTGGATAGCAAAGTCAATGGTTTGAGAGAAGTAACATTGCATAACCGCGGATGTTAGGGTATTCTTAACAGATCAAAGAAGAAAAGAGTAAAGCAAAGCAAGCAGTATAATACTGTTACATAACGGAGGCAGCAAGCACTGAAGTGTACAACTGTGTGTTTGCTTTAAGTAGTATTTTTATTTAAATATGTTATATGAAATATTAAACATACATTAATATTTATGTGTAAAATATAGAACAGTAATCATATCTAACAGTAACTAGTAGAATTGCTCATTACTACAATTACTAAGTAATAAATTGCAAAGTGTAATGTCTAAAAGATTATATATCATGTTCATCATCGGCTCTGTTTTATCAATTTTACAATGGTTTGGAGTGTCACATCTACATTAGTCAAAGTGACTGAATCACATAGAACCAATGTTTATGCCACCAAGTTTATATACATTAATTGTTCTTGTACACATGATATAATGTGTACAATGCATGCATAAAATATGTGTTAGCTTCAGAAGTTAAGAAAGAACAAGGCTTAAATATTTTAATGTTTTACTGTAGCTTTTCTGAGAAAAAGCAACTTTGTTTGGCCTCATGTAATGAAACATGTATATGGTTCTTCCTTTGAAAGCAACAGTCTGGGGATGTATGACAATTATTTATTAAAATTATAAATTGGTCCTAGGTGTGAGTGTGAGTGTGTGCGTGTGTGTGCCTTCTGTGGAAGGTCGGGCGCTGGGCTGGCAACTCAACACTGTAAAACTCCACTGCCAATCATGAGTGGACAGATGATCCACTGTGGCGACCCCTAACTGGGAAAAAGCTGAAAGAAGAAGAAGAAGAAGAAGATTCTAAGTGATAATGACTTTGGTTAGTGTGATGCAGAGATTAAACTACATTTATAATAACTTTTCAGGTAAGACTTTAGTCAAATTCTAAACCGTTATAGAATAAATATATTTCCAATTTGTTGGGAGAGGTTATTCCAGGATGATGAGTTAAGTTTTGATTTTTTTTCTGCTAGTGGCAGGCTTATTATACCACTATGTCTTCTTGGTACTTCAGTATATATATATATATATATATATATATATATATATATATATATATATATATATTAAGTCCAAAACAGCTGTACCTCATCCTGTCTGAGGTATAGTGATCTTGAAGCTTCACCACATTTGGTTAGGGTGGAGAAAATCCTTTCAATGTTTAGCTGCATAGTCTCATGTAATTTTTCATGACTTATATTGTGGAGTCTTGAAATTCCAGAAGGGTGCATATGGCTGCTAAAATTTAAACCAGACCATTATAGATGATGATGTATGTTAACACTGTTGAAAGAACAGTATTCATACTATTGAAATTCCCTTATTATTCTATTACAAAAATGTGATCTGCCTGATGTGTCTAAAAAAACTGACCTGTAGATGTACCTATATTTTTCTCTAACATTATAGAACTAGGACTTAAAGCTTTTTTGCCTTTACGTCTTCCCTGACCTGCCTAATGGCTCCTCTTTCATCCATTTGACCCATTTGTTCTACCAGGTGTGTGAGCCAGGGATCCCAAAAACTAGGCAAGACCACCCTTTTCATTTTTATTGTTGATCTATACTAGTCCATTTGTTCCTGTCTGGGCAGAGTGTCATATGTTAATGAGTTGGTCATCTTTAGATTAATAGGAGTGGTCTATCTTGTTACTCCCTTTCACCTCACATACCTAGTTAGCATTTCCTATAATTCCTGTGCAGTAGAAGTCAGAATTTGGCTGCATTTTGTCTCTGGAAGGGATGCAGACTGTCAATGCCTGTCCACTAGCAGTGAGACACAACAAGCAGGCTTCTTTGGTTTCCACCAGGAAATCATGATCTATGTCTATGGCTTTGAATATGTAGCACACCCACCCCTCCCCTCTTTATTGACAAAGATGATCAAGCACTACCCCTTCACTCCTCTATATCTCTCTTTTTTTTTTTTACACACTTTGCCCACTCTGCCTAACAGTCAGCATTCACACTCCAGTCAATCATTCCTTTTGTTCCCCATAATCTGGATGAGCATTGATCAAGAGGGGCCATCACTGAGTCAGACATCATGGATGGTTTGTGTATTTCTTTCTTATGAGCCATATGACATGCATGCTTGAATACCCAGAACAAGGTGAGATATGCAATGTGTTAATGGCACTAGATGGTCACTCATATCCAAAATGGGTACACGTCAGCAAGCAACTTCACTCACCAATCTTGAGCCCAGGTAATTTCTGCACTCGCCAGTGGAGAAATCTGGCTTAACCTTCTCCCTCTCTCCCTCTCTCCCTCTCCCCACCAGTGCCAGGACTGCTAATTGAAGTCTGGTCATCTGTGTTTCACAGTCATGACTCCTTCCCTTTTCATCACAGAGCCTGAAATTCTTCTTGGCCTGCTTGCCTCTCACTCTGTCTCTATGAAACAGGTAGCAGAAAGTAGTAAAGTCTTCTCAGGCTGAAACACAAATTACAAGGCAGCTTGATAATCATTGCTTGTTGACCTATGGTGAGAAAATACTCGTTTTTATACACTGCATCCACAATGATTTATTCAGGAAAGTAAACAGACCATGGAAAATAATTTTGCAACTAGGCACAGCATTACTTGCTTATGGCATATAATTATATGTAACACTGTTTACTATTGAAGTTTTTTTCCCTGTGAATCTCAGTATTGCTTTCAGAAAAAAACAAATAATAAATTAAATAAAATAAATAAATTAATATATTATACAATATTGCACATTCAGTCAGATATGCACAAAAGAGACTATACCATTTATTAGAACATTTGCACTATTCTGTTAAGCACAGAATTATGCCTCTGGATTTCAGTAGACTAATTAAAAAGCACTTGCATTATAAATAAAATAATAGAAAGAATAAATTAATATCACTCAACTTAACTTAAATTCATATTTCAGTATGCTATAAATATCTGTATGAAGACCATAACACTTAAGATTATATTTCAAAACAATTTACACCCAAGGGAAAGGCATTGCACAGAATTTGCAGATTTTTGCAGATTGTGTGTGCAGTTCAGAAATAATGACTGCAGTGGCAGGATGCAGATAATAGACTGAGCACACATATTATAGTCAATAGTACCTTAGAAACCAAATAATGTGCTGTAAATGCATGCTGTAAAAAGAAAATAAAATTAAAATCAGTGTCTCTACTTGGAGTTTTCTTCAGAAATAAACTGAAAGGGGGAACGGTTACAAAATGGTCAGTATCATAACCTAACAGGTACAGGACACAAGGTTTAATTATGACCTCTGATTATTGGCTAGGTGTGTAATAGTCTGCAGACGGATAACCTTGTATTTACCTATGAACCTATAATTGAAAGAGAATAAGAGGCATATGTATGTGCAAGAGGATGTGTGAGGATGTGTAAGGTTGATGAAACTGCAGAGAAAAAGAATAAAGGATAAGTAAAAACAAAAGAGTGTTAAGCATCCACTATAAGTGGACAAATCCACACAGCACAAGGATCAGAATGTCTGAACTTCATTCCCTAACAAAACTGGCCAAAAAACACTTTCTAAGTGTTTTTGCATAGGAAAAGCCCTCTTGCACCCCCAGATGTGGGAGTCAAGCTCCCCCCCCACACCCCTCAATCTTATGTATACAAACTCAGCAGGGACAATGCTCATGAAAAAGGCATGTCTGCTGGCACCACTCACTATCAGCAATTTCTTTTGGAGAAGCTTCAATTCTCAGCCAATTGAACTTGGAGCAAATGACACTTGAGAGTTCAATCTGCATCAACCAGTAGGTAAATAGGAGTAATAATAGCAAGAAAAGAACATAGTGCTATGAAAGTTCTAGGCATGGGCCTAATTAACACGGTATATCTCCTTTGGGATCAAGACCAAACCTGTCCTTCTCATGTGGCTGGAGTATGCACCTCTCTTTTCTGCACTTCTAAACTCTTCACTTCTTTCTTTTATTTTGTATAATTTTAATAGGTAGCAACCAGTTCCTTCTGCCCTGCAATCTTTTATCTGGGTAGTTTCCCCTTTTGTCTCTTCCATGGTAATGTCTGCATTTCAAGGTCTGTGCTTTTTTGATTTATGCCACACTTCTTTCCTTTCACTTTCCAACTCTGTTGCCTCCCTTTAGAAGATTAGCTGGTTCAACCAGCACCATGGGGCAGCAATATGAATCAGCACCCCCACACCCCCAGCTTTTCAAGTGAAGAGCAAATAAAGCACTTCAGTGTAATAAGCTGATGGCAACATTGCAAACAATTGGCATATTACAGTTAGATCTACACCCCTCCTAGCTCTTCCAATGAACAGCAAAAAGATCAATGAATGAATGATTCATCAATCAATCAATCAATCAATCAATCAATCAATCAATTAATCATCAATAAAAGGACATTCATTCTGTTGGCATACCAACCAGGTGGCCAGATGCACAAAATGCTCCTGCCCATGTTTCTGTGCCCTGCTACAACTATTCTTCTTCTTCTTTCAGCTTTTCCCGGTTAGGGGTCGCCACAGCGGATCACCTTGTCTGCAAATTGAATGACAGTGGAGTTTTACGGTGTCGAGTTGCCAGCCCGGCGCCCAACCTTCCACAGAAGGCACACTCACACGCACACCTAGGGCCAATTTTTTTAGAGTGTCCAATCCACCTGCAGCATGTCTTTGGGATGTGGGAGGAAACCGGAGCACCCGGAGGAAACCCACGTGACCACAGGGAGGACATGCATACTCCGCACAGAAGGTACCCCAGCTGAGGATCGAACCGGAGAACCTCTTGCTGTGAGGCGACCTGCTACAACTATCCTTCAACATATTTTATTTAAAAAAATGTCTTATTTTAAACTGTAGCAATCTGTTTGCTACAAAGTTAGCAAACAGTTGGTACAATTTGCACCCTACCTTCATGGAGCATTATAATGCTCATTTTTCAGTTACAAAAACACACACACAAATTTCTTCTTTTAAAACTGTAGGAAGCTGCTTGCTGCAGTTTCTACCCTACCCACATGGAGTGCTACAGTGCTCATGTTTTATTTAAAAGAAATCTTCCTAAGTGTAGCAAACTGCTACAAATGTAGCAAACAGTTGCTACAATTACTATCCTGTCTGTATGGAGTGCTATACCACTCAGGTTTTAGTTAAATTTTTTTGTTTTGCTTTTACTTTTAAATTGTAGCAAATTGCTTGTTACAATGAAACAGGGTTGACTGCAACATAATACTGGCTTTTAAAAACAAGATGTTACATTAAAAGTAGTTTGGGATCGAGTGACAGTGCTCCCAGTATTTTGTGTCCAGGACAGTTGTCCCTCTCACCCCTCCTGACCTATGCTACTTCTCCCCTTTCCTGCTCAGTATGTTTTGGTAGAATCTTTTTAAAGTCTGTCTGATTTCCCTACCCCTTCAATAATTTGTCCATTCCCTCATCAGTTTCAGTACCTGTCAGCCTTCTTGATTGGGTTTGCATTGTTCACTAAATATCTCCCTACTATCTCCCTCATTACCCCACCAATAATTTTTCCAGTACAGTTGTTCAGCCTTTATGACATTCAAGATATTTGTCTCAGTTTCTTTTATTGCCAGTTCTTTCAGTAATATTTTTTCCTTATCCTCTCATCTAATCAAAAGCTCATTCTAGATTTTTGTTTGGGACTTCTCAAGGTCTCCCATCTTTTACTGTGCCCTTCCTCTTCATTGTTTCTTTCCTCTTGTTACTTTTTTCTGATTGTTGCCTTCACCCCGTCGGACCAGTTTCCCCAATATTTTTCTCTGTCCATTACATTTTATTAATTTTTCTCTTATAGCTTCTTCCTCTTCATTTTCCTTTCACTTATAACTTGCCTACCTCCACTTGACATTGTTGTCCTCCTTCTTCAGGTTTCACCTTTATTTCTACTGTTAAATGGTCTGAAATCTACCTATCTTGTATCTCCACACTTTATACCCTCTGCAGTTAAGTTTCCTTTTCCTAGTATTTTATGTAGCCTGCTGAACTGTGCTAAGCAGTTATTATTAAATGAGCATTCTCTTACTTCCAGGTGGCTGTCCCTCCAGATCACCCTTCTCCCCACTTTCCCCTCATTCATTTCTAGATCCTGCTTCAATTTTGTGATAGTATTCCATCTGTCCAAATGGTATGTAATTCTATGGATCTGTTGTTATGTTAAAGCTGCCCCCTTGTAGAGTCCATCAAGTTCATCTGCCCACCCTTTCCCTGCATTCATTTCTACAAACTGTATTTCTCCCTATGTCCCAAAACAGCCTGTCCTTTTCTGGGTCTCCTGCTATGTAAATGTTCCCCCATATAAATTTTATGCAGACCATCCTTCCTCTCTCCCATAGTTCAGGGTCTGCCAAAGAAATTCTTTCTGGCCATATTTGGGAATTATGGCTTCTCTTTTGTCTACCTGGATCCCTTTATCCTTTCCTTCTTAAATATTTATCTGACTTCTCAAGTTCTGTATACCATCTGCAACAGAAACCCATTCTTTTAAAGTTATTGTCACTCCTCTTTTTTGACTTCCTGCTTTGTTATCCATTTCCCCTTTTTTTGGATATTCTAAGCACATGTTTTTCTCTCCCTCTTTTACCTTCAACTTTGCATCCCAGACCAGGACTAGATCCCATGTGCCTTTGCATACATTTTCTTCTTAATATCCCAGTTCTGTGTTATGCTACTGATTCTTTTTCATTGCCTTTCCTTCCTTTTCTTTTCCAAACACTTCTCCCTTATGCCCATGCTGGACAGATTCAATCTCCCAGCTGGACTCACATATAAATGGATTTTCACCCACTGTTTGCACAGCTATTTCAGTAGACCTTTACTTTACTTTTACTGCAAGGTCTCTATTAAAAATCTCTCCTAATAATCATACTTTGTACATTGCACTGTCTCTGGCATACAAATAGTCTAGTAAAATGCTTACATTTAGTCTGTCAGTACTAGCACTTGTGTCTTTTGTTATATCTTGTTGGGTCTGCAGTACCTTTTGGGAACTCAGTAGATGGAGTGTGGATCCTCTTGGTCTGTTGCCAACTCACTATTCCCTTCTGATATTTTGTGCTGTACTTTCATGTGCTCTAGTTTGACTAGGATCTCCATTTCTGAACTGTTTCCTGTGCATTTAGCTCTTCTCTCTTGTCTCTGCATTTTCTGGTCCCCTTTTGTATTTCATCCAAAGATCTGTCTATTTTCTTTAGCCTCTTCCTTATACTGCATACAGCATTTTTGAGTGTCCAGGCATATCTGTGATGCTGTTCCCTCCACAATGGTAAGTTTTTTGGTGTGGCATCTTCCTGCTGTTCCCCTTAATGTCTATGTGGCATCATTCTTGACAAGCTTTTTGTATGTATTTGGGGTTCTCCTGTGTGTCTGGTTTCTTATTTTATTTTCTATGGCTTCTTTTCTCACTTTGCTCAGTTTTGCTGGTTTTCTTTCTGTCTTCCAGCCCCCCTTCATTTGTCCATACATTAAAACCCGCCATTCCATGTGCATCTTCTTCCCTGCTGAAGACTCTGTATCAGATAGACAATGTCTCCTGGCTCCCCTGGCTCATCCATTCCCTGAGTCTGGTGTAGCTTGTATATCCATTCCATTTCTCATGCATAATATAAAACATTTACCTTTGATATGTGGCTGTGATTTCTGTTTTTGGTAGCATAATTAATGAGTTGTTCAATGTCTGACTGATGATGCAATGTCATTTTCCCCCCTTTCCAGTATGCAATTAGCTAGATAGTTTATCTAAGCAACTAGTGATAGGGATTTGAATTCCTTTATTTTGGGCATCAGTGGTTTTCTTTGCCTGGAAGGATATCCAATGATGTTCAGTTTTACTTTAAATGATTGTATGCAGGTTCTTAAGTACATGGGAAGGCCTCCTTTTATGTCACTTATTTTCCAGGCCTGTGTACTCTTTCTGTGGATAGCTCTTGCAAATTTGTTAATAAGAATGTTTCTTGCATCATTTCCAGTATCTGTTTCCAAGACCATTTTAGATACCTTTTTATGAATTCCTAGGATCAAGGTATTGTTTCATCTGAATCTGTTTTTAACGCTATCCAGCTTGTAATTTTGCCACTTAATCCGATTTTCTATTTCTGTAATGCTCACACATTTTTCATTTTTCGTTTTATGTTGCAATTTAGTCATCTTCATGGTCCTGTTCTTTTTTTTTTTTTTTTTTGTCAGTAAGGTTCTCCATTTCATTTTTCTGGCCTCCTACTGTGGTTTTCATTGTCTCAACATCCTTTACGATCCTCACCAGCTTCTGAACCAATATGTAGAGCTTTTCCTCTTTAGAGCATCACCTTTCTCCCTGTTACTAATTCTGTTTTTTTTTCTTATCTTCACAGGGAACTACTTTTTCCCCTTTGGAATTTGTTGAAATCTGTGTGACTAAGCAACCATTTTGCTAAAGATGATTTTCACCATCTTAGATAAGTAGCAGCCAATAATCTCGGACAACAAACATAATAAAATAAAATGTAAAAGAAAAAAGAAATGAAGGGATACTAAGGTATGAAAAATAAAGATCAGAAGGTAAATAAGCCTGAATGATGTTTTGACTTACTAAAAAAATGAGTCTTTCATTAAGACCATAAGACATCTGAGATGCAAGGTGAATAATATGTTTAGCTTTGGTCTTTCTTTGATGGCTGTATCATAAAAAATCCATTCAGAGAACACAGACCAGCCAACTGCTGGCATACTAATCATTATCAGTAAATGGGGGCACAATAGATTTATCAGTGTCAGACCGCTGTTAGTCACATGATACAAGCTGCAAATGAAGACACACTCAGGAACAAAAGCCAATGATGCTGCATTAGACTCTGGCTTAGCCAGCTTCCTGGCAAGGAAATTTCTGACAGATACTGAATGGAAATGGAACTTCTACAAGCTCTATGCCAGATGTATGTATCACAGGGGATATTACAGCTTGATGGGGGACTCACTTCTTCTTAAAAGAGTAGTATGTTTGCTGATGGGTATCCCAACACATGAAACACTTATGAACCACTTGAGTGCCACCATTGAAGTCTTCCAGGCTGCTGCTTCCTGCATCCTTGAAAAATTCCTGATTTTGGGGATTCCAGCCAGAACGTTGACAGCCTAGCAGCAGTTTTTCTGAGCTCTGCTATTTTATTTACTTTTTGATAGGAAATTATATTTCTAAGTTATCATATTTGGAATTTTTGCAAAATATTAATACCTTGAACTATTCTGGAAGATAACAACAACATTTTTAGTTTTTAAATTATTTCCTGTCAAACGTCTGCTGAGAAGAATCTTCACTGGGAAACAGACTGAGTCACATAAAACTGACAAACTCTCAAGAATCTTTTCTGAGAAAGGATTTTCAGGCAGTAATATACAAGAACTTTCACTAAAAATAGACAAAATAGATAGCAAGATAGACAACTTCAAAGAAAAGCATTCAAAGCAAATGGAACAAATACAGGAAACTCTTAATCAAACCTCAAATATCAGGAATAAAACTGTCATTAAATACTAAATGACATAGAAGAGAGATTAGCAGAGGAAGAAGACAATACTGATTTCCTTTAGAGACAAAGCACTTTACTTTTGGAGAAAATAGAAGACCTGGAAAACAGGTCTCAAAGGAATAACATCCACATTTTTGGCTTACCTGAGAAGACAGAAAATGGAAATATGCCTTCTTTCATAACATCTTGGCTTCCTAAGGCTCTTGATTTAACAGAAGCTATGTTCTATGGAATCAAAAGAGTCCATAGAATTTTGACTACGCCTACTGCAAATAAAAATAATTCACCACTTAGATCTGCCATTGTAAAGTTATTTTCTTTTTTTTCAATTTAAAAACTGCCTGGACAAAATCTCCCATTAAATCGAGAAATAAAACAATAAGGTTTGAATGATTATTTCACTACTGTGATGGCTAAAAGATAACACTTTCTTCCTTTGTTTAAAAGAACTAAAGAAAAAAAAAACAAATCAAGGTTCATTTGCTTTTCCCAGCCAGGCTTAAGATATTTCTCTCGGATGATATTAAAATCTTTGATAACTTAGACAATGCTATAACATTTCTGAAGACAAAAACATAATTGATGAGGTGGAGGATATGGAATGGAATAACAACTCTTTGAAAAGACAAGCAGAAAGAAATAACTAGAAAACAAATGAAGGAAAGAAGAAACTCAAGGAAAAAAGACTTCTTTTAAATTAACTTAATAGTCTGTCTATCTGATTGGCAAGCAGGTTATTGCTAACCATAAATGCTTTTTGTTGACATGCTTATAGTTTAAAGGGAGACCTAGATGCATCCAAAAAGAAGGTAATTGCTGTTTAACACATTTTTTTCTTCTTTTCATCTGAATACATAGTTTAAAATTACTAACAATTAATATGTATCAAATTACATGGACATTTGATTAGACACCCCGGAATAGATATACATATGCACACAATACAAAATATAATTAGCTTCAAAACAAATATGAATAAAATGAAAGTATGGTTAACTTTAGAGAACAACCCCTTTACTTTCTATATGATGTTATTATATTACTCAAAATAAGAGAAAAGGGACAAGATAACAAAATGTTTCACTGCTATATGCTGTGCTGTATTTTTAAATGCAAACAGTGTCACTAGTAATGTATTATTAATTCTACAAGTATAAATTAACTGAACTTATCTTTACAAAAATAATCACATAAGAAAAGATATGTTTGTTTCATGTTTCCACTAAAGTACTGCTTTGAGGAACTTGTGCTTGTGTGTGGGTCAATGACAGTATATAAGAGGAGATTAATTTAAATTGGTTTTACATCATAACTTGAAAGGCAGAAACAAAGATCTGGTATAATATAAGTAATCAAGGATGGAAAGGGAAAAGGCCAGGGAAGCATGCATTGCTGTCTCCTGCTATGGTGAGCTGGTTAGAGTAACTTGAATTGTCGTGATTGAACAGTTTGTACTATGTAGGGGTAGCTTGTTTTGTTCTTTTTTCCCTATCTCCTCATTGACTCACTGTTCCCCTAAATGATTAAACTGGAGACTGTAGTGAGCTTAGATAAGTTGGCTGATATCTGCTTCCTAATGACCATAAACTGGATATGACTTCTATTTTTCATAAACAAAAAAGGGGGCATAATATCCAGAATGACATTCGAGGAGAATGAGAAGAGGTCAGATGTGTCAGTTATAATGAAATAGCTGTGATTCATAGACTAAATGGAGTGTTTTCCATGTATAACCTCGGACATGTAAAAAAAAGAAGAAAAAAGGGATAAAGCAGCTAGAGCACTTACCACGTGAAGCTTTGCTTTAAGTAATAATCCTAGTTTCCCGCCAAGACCGTGAGCAACTTAATGTAAAAACAAACAAATGAGCAAAATGAAGCAAGTGAATGGAATGTGTGACAGCTATACTCAATGTCACACATTAAAGGGGCAAAGGTTATTGTGTCCGAAAATTTTAAGGGAAACATGCATATCTTACAGTTGATTGTTTTTAAGATAGTGTTAATGTATAGGATTCTTAAGGGCTTTCTGTTCTGTGCAGAAATGGTAAATATGGGACACAAAGTAAATTATTAATCTAATGCAGAGGGGGTACTAAACAGACTGATGCTAGTTAATGGGTAATTTTTATTTCACCCTTACAATTACATAATTTCATCTATGGAGTCCCAAATGGATAGTATGCTCAATATGTGGTTAACCTCTTTGCTTCACAGTTTCATAGTCCAAGGCTCGAAAATAAATTTTCATACATCTAGGATGGAGACTTTTACAATGATATATTACTGCCATATTTTGGCCCCAAGAAAAGGATGCTGACAATCATGTCCAAAATCATGATAGCATATTAAGTTAAGAGATTATGTTTATTTGGAGGTCCTTACAGGTGTTAGGCTATTCAGTTGAAAGAGGTAAAGTTAAAAACAGAAATATCTTTTTAAGAACACATCTTATACTTGAAAGCAATCACTTTCTGTTTTACTGCTCCATCCTAAATACAAACTTGGCCTTCACTGCATTAAACCACCATTAGAGC
Organism: Protopterus annectens; assembly: GCF_019279795.1. NCBI lineage: Eukaryota > Metazoa > Chordata > Ceratodontiformes > Protopteridae > Protopterus > Protopterus annectens. Next base: position 1,038,970,984 of record NC_056727.1, on the reverse strand, counting down.
AAGTCGTGATTGTCCATTACATTTGTGCATACAGACTGTCATTAAGATTTATGACTAGAAAGATGTAAAAATAACAGAAAACACCTAAGGTGTGGACTTGCTTTTCATTATGCATACATACCACATATAAATATTTATTAGTTTAACTTTGCCAACATGAGATGTTGGGAAGAAGGCATGGCTTGTGTGGGACTTGCTGCTGTTTATTCTGATGGGTGCTGCATTAATACAGAACCATTAAAAATACAAAGTAGTATTGGTACAGCCTCTGTTTGATCAGCTGAGTATCTAAACAGATTGCAAGAGGCTATATGTTACATATCAGCATAATATTATTGGAAACTAGCCTTGGTAAATTGTTGCCTTCATCCATTAAATTAAAAGTAACATAGTGTTACCATGTTGATGAATAGTGTTTCTGTGTTACATATTTTTGAGTGAATATTTGTTCAAAAGAATAGCTAAAAGCCAGAGCAAGTTGCTATTTCACACACTTGATCAGCTTCGATTACAAATAGTTGTTGGGCTGATAGTTTTAGATTTTCAGAAACTATTGTAAACAGACCTTATCTAAACAATATTTTCATTGTCTTGGAGCTTATTATTTTCAGATTAGAATGTGATGTGATTGAGAAACAATAACCTAAAGACAGAGACATGGAGAGATGCAGGAGAGAGAGGGTCCTCTTGTAAAAATGTATAGCATTGCAAGCAATAGGAATTATTAATAATCTATAACAAATATTTATATAAAATAGTGAGTGAATATGTATATATCAGTTCCATAACATTTGCATAAGATGTTGTGGACTTTTGTCACGTATTCACACAAGCCATGTTCACCTCTGGGCAAGTTAATGGGGGTTTAAACAGTAGAGCATCCTCAAGGGGAATATAGCAAGAGGGAAATGAATACAATCAGACATAATGTTATTATAAAATGGCTGGTTGTAAACATATGTCATCAGAATAAAGAACATTTTTAGTAACAACATATCTGGAGGAGTGAGCAGTTATATTGTAACAGGAGTTTACTTTAATTTGGGATAGGAGCATATTACATATTATTATCAACTCTTTATTTTATAAAGCGTGTATCACAACTCTTCCTGCAGTTTTTATTTAACTTGTAATACATTATAAAAAGGTAATTAAGTAGTGGTTTAATATAGGCTATATACTATAACTAGAGACCTCTGCTTATTTGCTGACTATTCAAACCACTGATAATTTTGACACATCATTTTGAAAATTGAGATTCTTATTGACCTCATTTCTTAAAAATTAATATCTAAGTTGCTTTGATGCTGTCATTCCTATTGGTCATCCCGTGATAAGAATTGAAAACCCCTCCTACGTTGTAAACATTAATTATAAGGAATACCATCTAAAAAATAGATGCCACCTTTACACATGAAAGCAGACAATGGTATAAAATATCTGCATAGTTTTGCAGCTAATGGTTTTTGATGATAACAACTTGAAATGAATAGGATATACAAATAAACATTTTAAAATCCACTATATAGTCACAACATATGAGTATGTTGTATATAATAAGTGACAATGGCATCAGTTTTGGAATCTTTATAGATGTTGTAATACTGTATTTCTCAAAGATATATTAAATCACATAATAAATATACATTATCGATATTTTGATGTGAGTAAACAGAATGTAAAGATTTAATACAGTTCAAGTTAATGCAATGATGTCTCTTTTCTCTATTTTGTATTTAAAAAAGGTAAATGGACTATAAGAAGGTAAAGTGAGGTTGTTGCTCCATGAATTATTACTTTTTTTAGTAAATATATGCATATGTTTCTACAGGCATGTAGATGTTACAGATTAGATGGATCTCATTTGTTTCAACTAGAGAACCCAAAAAAGGAACAGATAATTTGCATAATACAAATGGTGGAGTGATGAATACAAGTTAAATAAGCTGTTATTTGCATGTTTATATAACAATTATTGTTTGTAATCAACATATATAAATGTCTATTACTAAACTTTACATATAGAGTGATTATATAATTATTCTAGTTAGAATACTGAATAATGGTACAGCCTGGAGTTAACAAATTATAAATTCTTTAAGTTAGAAATAATTGATTCTTTATTTTCCTTATTTATTATTCTCACTTCTTTTCATGATGTGATATTAATATAAATTGAGCTTTATCTATTCATAATTTTACCAAATAGCAGGAAGATTGTTAGCTATTTTTTTTCTCTTTGCTTGAGTAGATGAGAGGGTTAGTTTGGATAGCTTCTCTTTTCAAACGGGAAGAATTAGAGTCTATAGAGGGAAGGTGCGATGAAACAATCTTTTGTTTAAAACTCAATATAATCTATTGTTTGTTTTTTGGCATGTCAACAAGTTTTAAGAATATTAATATACTTAATTTAACTAACATGACTAGATTTACAATGATTAATAAGCAATATTTCATACATATGAATGGTATAACAGAATTAATACATTTGAAAGTGAAAAACATGTTTATTGTCTGTTAATAAAAGTAGTATGACACAATTACAGTGCATGTCCATTAATATAAATGGCCTAAATAATGGTTGCAAGAAAAGTAATCTAGGTAAATTCCCAAATATACATGCACCACAGATTGTCTTCCTACAAGAAACACATTTAGTACAATAAGATATAAATAATCTCAACACAAAACAATATGTAGTTCTGAGTAGTTCCCAATACAAATAGAGGGGGTAGCCATACTATGAAGAAATGCTTTGCCTTTACCAAACATAATAAATGAATATAAGGATGATAAGGGTATGTTTTGTTCAGTAGTTATTGAAATTCATGAAATATTATATACTCTTATAAATATTTGCTGGATTCCAGGTGTAGGTGTGAAGACAGTTAAGATACAACTAGAAAAGACAATGCAGCACTCACAAGATAACGTCATTATGACAGGAAATTTTTACTCCACATTAAGAGATGAAGATTCCAATATTAGAAATAAATAAAGAATACCAGCTTTAGTGAAGGAATTAAAAAATGTTATAGGTTTACTTCAAATTAAAGATATAAACACATTTTCAGACTTGGGATCTCTTTTTTATGTCTACTTTTCTCATAGGCATTGAACTCAATCAAGAATTAATAAAGCCTATATCTCCAATAATTTATCTAGGCTGATTAAAGTAAAGACAGTTTCATATCCACTTTCTGATCATAATATCATAACTTTTGAGTTAAAGTTAAGCACAAATAAAAAAAATCTATAAAAAGGATTCCAGCATACATAACAAATTTAAAGGATTTTAAAGACTTTTTTTTAACAAAGAGGTTAAAACATTTCTAGACATCAGTTACACAGAGGATATATCTGAAATATGTGTTTGGGATGCCATAAAAGCTTATTTAAATGGAAGAATAGAAAAACTGGTACACACTAAAGAAAAAACAATTGGATATGGGATAAGGACCTGATAGAAATACAAGAAAAGTTGATAGATTACAACAGAATACTCAAAAAGGTCAAGCTAAAATGTTAAAAGAAGTAGAAGAATTAAAAAAAAAGTACTTAGAGATCTTAAATCATAAAATTATGATACATTTAGAAAAGATCAAGTTAATTAACTATCCCATGAACCCCAAATCCATGCACAAATTAGCTTCTTAGGCAAAATTACTGAACAAGTCCAATCATATTAAAGAATTGTACTCATCAGAAAGTAAGAAAAAGGCAACAGATGTAGATGAATTTTTAAAAATATTTAGAACACACTTTAATAACGTTAATCAAAGTGAGGTAATAATTGACTCTCAAGAATAAATAAAAAGTTTATAAAATATATAGTAGGAAAAGACAGACAGAAGATCAAAAGAAATCAATGGACAGACCCATACAATTGGCTGAAATTAACAATCAAATTAAAAAATTAACACCAAACTAAGCTCCTGGTAATGATGGTATAATATCAGAATTATATAAAATATTGCCAAAAGAAGCTCCCACACATTTTATATAACGTTTTTATAATAGTTAAAGACTTAACTAAAGTACCACCATCCTGGAAATACACACTTATTTCCACAATATTAAAAGCAGATACAAATCCAGTAGGTTGTTCCTCGTACAAACTGATCTCACTTTTAAATATTGATTATAAAATATTTATGGCTATACATGCTGTGAGATTACAACAGTTTCTGCCATGCTTGATTAATGACAATCAAACAGGATTCATACTAAATAGAATTACATATGATAACATTAAAAGAGTTTTATCTGTAATAGATTTTGCAATTAACAAAAAAAAATTGATCTTGTTAGGCTTAGATATAAATAGTGCTTTTGACACTGTAAACTGGAATTACTTATTACTGGTCTTAGAAGAATATAACTTTTCAACATGTTTCTCACAGCTTATTAAATTACTTTTTGATAAATCTGTTGCCTGTATAAAAATTGGTTCTTACTTATCAGAGCCAATTCCAATTACCAAAGGATCCAAACAGGGTTGCCCACTCTCACCATTTTTATTTACTCTAGTTATGGAACTGTTCACACATTTTATCAGATCAAGAAAAGATGTAAAAGGAATACAAATAAATGAGAAATTAAATTCTAAATTACTGCTATGTACAGATGATATTCCCTTGACATTAAATGATAGTAGAAACTCTCTTAAATGAATAATTAATGCAGTACAGACATTTCAGAAAAAAAATCTGGACTTATTTTAATGAAAGAAAAATGAAACATTTTGCTCATAAATGAAAATGCTAATGATATGGAAGAACAATTTTCTAAATATGTAGGTGAAGATGGTAAAATTATATATCTTGGTATATTTTCAAAGGGAAATATTACAAATACAATAGATGAAAATTATAAAAAATAACTTAGATAACACTAATACACTTATTAATAATTGGAACAAGTTCACATTTACAATGGAAGAAATGCTCACTTTAATAAAAATGACCATACTTCCAAATATCTTATTCTGAATACAATCCTTATCATTACCCCCATCCAGAAAAAAACATTAGAGAATTCAACCATTTAATGCTCAAATTCTTATGGTACCATAATAAACCAAGACTAGGTCTAAGCCATCACATGAGGGATTGGTCATTAGGTGGAATCAATATACCAGAAATAGAGTTATACTCAATGTCCTCAATCATAAAAACATTTTTATTTGTTAAATAAAAACTGCAATACAAAATGGAAAGTCATTCAAGAGAATATCTGTATAGAGTCAATACAGACACTCTACACACAACAAAATGAGTTAAATATTTCTATTGATTTTAAAATATTACATCTTTGATAATGTAAATAATAAGATTAACTCTTCATATATTATCTCAATGTTGAAGTTGTTTAAAGATTATATTTACAAAAATCTAGGATATAAAGAATGGTCTTTCTTGCTATTCCCAATAGCATATACACAAAATAGTCTATGTACTTTTAATTTAACAACAGTTCATAAACTTAAAGAGAATAATTTGATATACTGGTATCAACTGATGGACAGAAACAAATTAGAAAACACAGTGTTTATATTAACCAGATTTAATCTAAACAAGGATATGTGGTTAGATATACAAAATTGCAGATTCACAGTAGAAAATAAGATAAATTTAATACAGCCATCAGTAAGAAATAAAGTCCCAAAATTCATAAATTTAATGATAACATTAGTAAATCAGGAAATAATTGACAAAGGACTCCTATCTAAAATATATAAAAATAATAAAACTATAGAAGGATATATTAGTATAAATTATTGGGAGTATATTAAAACTATAAATAACTATGAACTTAGCAAGGAGGATAAAAAATATATTGATATATTTAAAACAAACCACATCTTGCATAAATTGGAGATTATTTACATGGAAGTTCATATATAAAACTTTTATAACACCACAAATAATTGAATTACTATATCAGAAAGAAACATGGTGGAGATATAAAACAAGTGACAAAGCAGATTGGCAACCTATGTTTGTTTATTGCAAAGTTATCAAGCAATTCTGGGACAAAATCAATGTTTTTTGCAGTCCTTATTTTATGATAAATTCACACTAACCAAATCATTAATTGTGTTCAGCACACCTACACTGAACTGTGTAAACAGAGCAAATTATCCACTACTATGGAGCCTTCTATAAATAGCAAGGAAGATAATCACCAAGAACTGGAAAAGCGAGCAAACTCCTACAATGAAAGAATTTTCAAATATGGCAAACGATATCTGTCACTACGAACTTTTTACAGTCAAGAAAAGGACAAATAGAGTCACCTCTTCATGCAACATATGTACAAGGTTTAAGGAATTACTGAACAAATGTAAATATATTAGCAACACTGAAACATCTTCTTATATTTCTTAACAAAAAGAAGTCTTTATGAGCAATTGGAATGCAGCTACTTGGTAGACACCTTTGTAAATAGTTGTTTAGTTATAGTTTGTGTTGTTTGTTAAATATTCCTTTTTCAATTTTGTATTTCAATGTGAACGTTGAAATGTATGTATTAAAACCAGCAAAAACAGTTAAAAAATCCTGATTTCAAGATTAGCAGAGCATGGAACTCTGACGTATTTGCTAAATCACCAAGCAAGAAAGATGCTAATAAATGTAGGAATTACTAGCAACGACATTCATTACATTGTCAGTTTGTGTGGCATTTGTCTTTCATAATTGATTTTATCATTGCACATGCACTAGCATATTATTCAGGTAGTATGTACAATGCCAGGTGTGCTGCACTACTACCTTTATGACAGGCAAACACTAGATGTATGCCAAGTAAGTGAGTGTTTAGTGAGCTAATGGAACGCACCTGCATAAACATCAGTCTAAGTACTGAGACAATATCTTCAGCATAAAGTAAATTTGCAAATAAAGCAGGTGATACCGGCTATGATCTACTTGCATAGTTACTGACATCAATTCCAAAATGCATACACTGATTTAAAGTATCTTATAATGAAACATTTAAATAGGAAAGATGAGAAATGCAAAAAAGATAAAGAGAGAGGTTTTATACATGTTTGGCTTCTTAAATGTCTCATTCAGGTATGTGCATACATACATCTAAGGCTGCCCTCTAATTCTGACCCAAGAAAACAACTTGAATAATCATCATATCTGCCAAGTTTCATAAGGCAGCAGCTTCATAGTCCATAGTTTTACAACTCTGCCACTAAATATTATGTAAGTGAAGAGAGCATTTATGGAAAGCAGAAAATAACATTGAGGATGACCTCAAGATGAGCATCATAAATAGACAAAAACTAGGTGATCTTCACTTCATCCAAGCTCAAGCAGCAGGGCAATATATAATACTTACAGGATATGATGACCATTGTATGTTCTGTTCAACTGTGGCTTCAGATGTAACCAACATTTTCAACCTGCATAATGTACTACACATGGCGCAGCTATCATTATCAGGCCTGATAGCAGCAAGCACACACAACATAGTGTGTGAGAATTATCTTTAACATAACAGTGATGGCATAGTTTGGCAACTATTCAGACCCTCAGCATGTCTGAGAGGTTCATCTATGGCCCAATGATGGTAACTAACTCCATCTATTTAAGGTGGCATGTGGGATATAGACAAGGCAAGGCTCACTTTCACTGCCAACAGAGGATCTGTTCTGCATTGGAGTGGCAGTAGTGGCACTTGCAAAATGAGTGATGGGGTAAAGCTGTGGAGACCAGATTCTGAACCATGTACTGATTTAATTTGTCATGGTTGGAAAGGACTAGATACATCATATGTGCTGTGACATCTAAGAATAGGTGAGTACTTGTATGGCTAAAATCTCAGAGATGACCCTGTCCAGATATTTTACTCCTTCTCTTTATCATCATCATCATCCTTTTCACACACCCTCCTTTTTCACATTTCTACATGGGGCCAGCGTATCACTTCAACTGTTGCCATCTCTCTCAGTTCAGTGCCACTCTTCTACTTTCGTTGATAGTCTTGTCTGCATTTTTCAGATCTTCTTTTACACATTCCATCCGTATCTTTCCTGAATGCCCTAATTTTCTTTTACCATTTTCATCTCTCTGCTAAAACTTTTTCACCAAATATTTTTTTCTGCATATGTAATACCACTGTAATCTGTTGTCTTTGATCTTCCCTACAAATGGGGCTACTTTGGTTTCTGATCTGATGTCCTAATTTCTTCATCTCTTTCACAATGTTCTTTCTACCACCTGGCACTTCATCTCCATCTCCAGCACCTCTAGCCTCCTTAACTAAGTGCTCTACCTTCACCAGATTTTTGTACCAAAAACATTTTTTACACCTTACCTTTCAGCCTCTTTGTGATTCTTCTGTCACATGCAACTTGACTGCAGCACCTCTAATATTAACGTTGGCCACCTCATTCAGACTTCTCCTCTACTCAACCACCCATCCCAAATACTCCAAGTAACCAGCTCCACTATTTTTCCTTCTATCTCAGTTTTTAGATTCCTCTATTTTCTACCATGACAATTTTCTGGTTTGTACTCACTTTTACACTGTGTGCCTTGAGTTTTGCATACGTATCACCTATTATTTTTATTTTATTTATTTATTTATCCTTTGTTGGTCAGGTTAGTTTGTTGCCTCTTTTCAGGAGAGATACAAGGTAGTATGTATACTATTAGAGGAAATTTGGCCTGCATTGTAGAATAAGGGATGATGCACTTCTGAGTTTGCCATTCTTCAAATGAGATGTCAAACTGTGGCTCCATTTACTTGAGTTGGTGGCAGCTCAGGTGAATGTAAAAGATCCCCCGACACCTATTGAAGATAGTAAGACAAGTTCTTTGATACCCTGGCCAAATTTCCCATAGTAGTATAAATACCTCCTTAGGTCTCACATGAAAAGAATGTACTAGTCTAGTAGGACTAACCCAGTCAACAAAGGATAAACAAAAAAATAAAATAAATAAGCAAGTGTGAGTTTTGGGGACTAATACTGAAACTTTCAAATAAACTAAAAGTTTCAGCAATCAGGGAAGGCAGTGTTAGTTCAAGTTTTTGTGGGCTAAGGTTAGAGTAAGTGTGAAGTAATGGAGCTATTTTTAATGTTGTGCATGTGTACTAGTGGAGTTCTGCATGTGTACTGATGGAGTTGCACATGTGTACTGATAGAGCTGTACAAGTGTATTGGTGGAGTTGTGCTTGTATGCTGATGGAGCTGTGCATGTGTACTGGTTGAGTTATGCATGTGTACTATTGGATTTGTGCATGTGTACTGGTGGAATTGTGCATATGTATTGGTGGAGTTGTGCATGTGTATTGGTGGAGTTGCACATGTCTACTGATGGAGGTGTCCATGTGTACTGGTGGAGTTGTGCATGTGTATTGGGGAGTTGTGCATGTATACTGATTAAGTTGTGCATGTACTGGTGGCTGTGTGTGTACAAGTGTCTTGTGTAGTGGTAATTTACAGGAAATAGTTCTTCTGTGGTACATTGCAGAGATAGTGTTAGGGTTAGCAAGCATTAGCATTAGTAGTATGTTGGTGTTTGCCTCCCCCAGTACAACAGATCATGGGAAATTTCACAAGGCAGGTATAAAATAGAGGTAGTATCATTGATCTCTCTGTCAACCTCAAAACTATTCTTTCTAGGTTCCCTGAATGTTGGATCTTCCAACTTCAGTTTCTAAAAATGAGGCTGGCTAATGTTAAAGTTTATTAACCATTCATCAAGCCTATGTTTTTGAGGGAGTAGATGAACCAGGTCCACCCTCCTCCTCTAAACCCTGTGACTGTATCTTAGGGAGAACTTGATCCATCTCCTACTAATGCGAGTAAATAACCACGCTCTGTTTTACTGGTCAGAATCATCCATCTCTAGGTAAATGAAGAGTATGTTCCTCTGACCTATGAGAGGTGTTTCATATTTCCACTCAAATACAACTTCTTGTCTTCTCACTCTGTCTATATCAATGAATTAAGCCTAGGTTGTTCATGCTGCTTTTTCACAAGAGAAGGAAGTGAGATAATTTTTTAACCAAAATCAAATCAAGGGTTAAATCAAAAGTAATACCTAAAAATATCCTGCTTATCCCAAAGGTAGTGTGTAACTACAGATCTTGAACAGACAAGAAGCTAAGTTCAACTACAAAGAGCTTTTCTGGCATCTGTGGTTAAATGCTACACAACATCCTAGAATTAATAATATTGTATCCATCTGGCAATGTTTTAAAACTCTGATCTTAATGTTTTTCTTTTTATTTTTGAAAGTAACAAGGGCAATTCAAAATGCGTGGCTCATTTAAATGACCAATGTGTTGTGATTGGATGTTATGCATCATATGCTAGCTAAATAAATACCAAGAAAAAATCAAACAGGCTGACTCCAAACACAGGCAGGCAGAGCAGCAGCAAGAACTGCACAGTTTCAAATAGGCTGCAAAGGAACAAGTAATCCAAAATCCAAACACAGACAGATGGAAACTATATGGAAAATTAACTTTTAATATAAAAATAAATAAAAACAGATGAGCACTTTTGCATATAGATCTTCAGATATTTAATAAAACACACAGCACACTCTGATGATTAAATAGTATGGCATAAGCAGACCGAGATTAAACTAACCAATAAAAGTACTGTCATGTAAGTGAATGGAACGCATTCTATCTGAGAAAAGCCAAAGCACTTAAAGAGCAATATACACAAAAAGTATCTAAATATGTAAAATAAAAAATAAACAGTTATACTTTCTGCAATCTACAAGACTTTAAAATAGCTTTAATAGAAATATGTTCATTCAGGCGAGTTTCACAATCTGACCTGAAATTAAGAATCCATTTCAGCTCTGCCTTCTCTCTTTTATTAGTAACATCACTGAGTCACTCTGTGGGAACAATAGAGTCAATAGCCATAAACATAAACTTGTGGACAGCACCTGCTTGTATAATATGCATAGCTAATGCATTGGTCTCATTAGACCTCCTGATGCAGTATAGGTGGTCTCCGATTCTGTCACAAAGATGTCTATTCATCTTCCCTATATAAAACCCAACACTTGTAGTGCAGTGAGCCAGATAAACAGTGTTACAGGTATTGCAGTTTGCTGTAACTTTAAATTTGAACAAGTGTCCAGAGCAGGAATGTAAAAAGCTATTAGAGCCATCAATAAAAGGGCAGAAATTACATCTCCCACAGGGATATGTACCAAAGGATGAATGTTCCTTATTAAAACTACAGGAACTCCTAGGGTAACACGACATCTGTTTGAGAGATAAGGAATTATTATAATAAAAATGAGTCCTTTCATGCACCAGCTGTGCCATATCAGAGTCAGTCATAAGCATATTCTAATTCCTATGAAAAATGTTCACAGTGTCTTTGTTATCATAGATGAATGTTAAATCTATTCGAACAGGATCTGAATTAGTGCACAAAACCCCCTCCTTTTTTCTCCTCGAGTGACCCATAATAAAGTTTCCCATGCATGGATCTATGTATCATTCCTTCTCTAGAGCCCTTTTCTATCTCTTTATTAGTGTACCCTCTTCTTTCAAAGTCTCATTTAAACCCCATAACGTCCTCAATAAACTATGTCTCTACAATATTCATACATGAAATTCTCACTGAGTGTCCTTTAACAATATTCTTATAAACTTGGTGAGGATGCATGCTAGATCGATGAACAAAATGTGGTTTATAACACACTTTCCTATGAAGTCTAGTAGAAAAGCTGTCAATAACATTTCAAGTAAGCCTTACGTCCAAAAAATCCACTATATCTAATGAATATTTTACGGTGAACCTCAAGAAATGTGTTGTAGTGTATAAGAAATCTACAAACTCATTCAATTCAGCAGATGTCCCTGACCATAAAATAAAGAGGTAAAGAGGACATCCATGCACCCTCTGTAGAAGAGAGCATGCTCCTTATATCCAGCAGAATCAAAGAAGACACTCCTCTCCCGTTGAGCCAACACCATGTTGGCCTAGTTATTGGCACAAGAAGTTCCCATGACCACTCCAACAAGTTGGAGATAATAACTGGAGTCAAACACAAAAGCATTATTCTCCAGTACAATCTCTAAAATGAACATAAAAGATCAATCAGATTACCATGATAGGAGCTTCTCTCTCTTAAAAATTTGTCAGCCATAGAAATCCCCTCAAGGTTAAGGAAAACAGTATAAAAAGGAAACAACATCTAAGGTGACCAATAGACATGAACTAGGTAAAACATGACCCTCCATGAACTGATAAATATCATGTAGAAATTGTTTAGTATCCCTCAAAACAACAGGGAAATCATTCAAAACTGGTCTTAATTTCCTCTCAATAAATAAAGAAAGGGGCTCAGTAAGCCAACCAGACCCACTGGCTATGGGTTTAAAGGGGGTCTAACAGAATCCTTATGTTCCTTAGAAAGACCCTTTATAAATGACATAAGGGGTGTTTCAACATATAAAAAAGAAATATAACTCATTAGTAATGATATTACTCTTACACAAATCATCAAGAGTGTTATATACTCTACATTGCATAGCTTTCAATTAAAATTCCTGTTTTTGGACATTTCCTTTGGGCAACATTCTCTTCTTATGAAGTGTTTATTTGGTGCTTAGCAGAAGTATTTATTTATTCATTTTTTGATATTATGTTCAGGTCCAACCTTTTTCTTGTCTTCATTTTTAAAGTTTGTATGAGGTCTTCCAGTTGCAGTTCCTGAACATTAGCCTTACTGCAGTTCTTGGTTGGATGAGTTTCAAATGACTTCTTCCCAGGACTACAGGAGGATTCACTGGCAATCACATATCTTGTCATTAGTTCAATGAGTTGATCCACAGTGGTAGGATTTCATCATGACATGTACAGTCTTGCAGCCCATAGCAGGGCTATCAAAAAACAAAATGGAAAGATCCTCTTCACTGCTTTGTGTGTACTTCTGACTTATGTTTGCATCCTCTTTTGGGCTAGATGAATACATTCAAATATCTGTGAATGAGGTGGTTTCTGTGATGTGCATCCTTAGGCATGGAAACTTCATGTTCTTACAGTAACTAAAATACTGAAACAGATCTGTATTTCTGCTTTCCGTTTGTTAAACTGTTACAACTGAAAAACTTAGAATCATAGTAGGTATTCTGTGCTTCCCAGAAAAAATGTATTTTATTTTATTTAGATTTGTCTACTGGTGTAATGCACTGATCAGTACTGACCAATTTCATGTTCAGCCTGGGTGAAACAAATATTTCATCAACCAAAAGTATAGAAATGTAAGTACTAACAGAGTAGTTTAGACTAATTACATAGAAAAAACTGTATATATACTTTCTAGTGAATAAGGATAGTGCAATGTACAATCAAGCAGAGTGTAATGTACAATATATACATTAGTTCCTAAAGTGGGAAATGGACTGACATTCCTGGCCTACTTCATTCTGTACCTGCCCTCATTCTTAGTTAATCTTCAAACATTATGAAAAAGGCTTCTTCATCATTTGTATTCACCTTCTACAGGAAGGACATGGCATTGATATGATTTATTCCTGTTTGTGCATGCACCCCCAATTGATTAAAAACTTATGCTTGTATAGGCTGGGTTTCCACCAAAGATTTATGCTTTTCTTTCAATTTAAATGCACTCTGTTGTAGTTCCAAAACATTTTACTGATGTGTTTCCACACTTTCCATTATTTTTAAGGATAACTGTAATGTTGTAAAGTCTGTTGCTGTAAATTGGATTTTCGAAAACCCTTATATACAGCCTCAATAGCTTCCTCCATATTTCAGTATAATGTAGCACTTGCATCTGTATCATGAACAAATGTCTCATTGCTACAGTGTTTCCTTTGTAATGACAAGGGCACATAGTATACCATAATTTACTAGTTGTTTCTCGGTGAAAAATGGTCCTCTCACTCTTACAAGGTTTTCACTAGTATTTGCCCATGGCATCAATGCTAATTAAACAAACTTGTAAGCTATATGAAGTTACAGCTAGTTTTCCAACTGATTTTCTTACAACCTTAAATATAGTGGTAGATTCATAAAGGTTACCACAATGTGTAGACTATGTCTGCACTCAGTGTAATCTTTATGAATGAACTGACAGCAGATTGAATGTGGTAGGGATGTTCCTGAATACAGATCATGTACACTTTCTGTACACGTAGTGTAGGCATTCATGAATCTGCCCAGAGTCTCAGGTCATTACTTCTTGATAGCTTCCCAGACTCCACATTCAGTTATTCATTTTTAACTCAGTTGGGATGGGGGTAGGTAGTATACACAATAACTAGTTTTGGCCTGTATTCTCAAAATCAGGGTCAAATTTTGCCCACTGTATTTTTTACTATATGTGATATCTTGAAACCTCTTAGCCCTGGATTGGTGAAGAATGCACCCGCAGTCTTGAAGTTTTTTAATAAAGTATTAACTTTCACTAATGGAGGGAAATAAGAAAAATAAAGAAAATATCTTCACTCAAAGCAATTAGTTGTCTAAACCAAATAATTGCAGGAATGCATTATTTTATGTCTTTTTTAATTTCTGTACAGGCTATGTGCTCATTTCAGTTGCTCATAACATCGCATATTCATTACAGAGAAGATCATAGTTCCTGTAGCAGAACTTTAATACAGAACACAATTCATAAACAGTTCAGTCATTCTTCCAGAAGGCAGAAGCGAACCAATTTTCCCAAGCATACAGTAGGTTATAATCACAAACTCCAGCAATCATAGGCAGATGTCCATGCACCAGTAAACAGAGATCCTTCTCCTATCAGGTGGTTGAGTAATATAATGTAATAAAGTCACCATTGCTTCAAGAGGCATATTCCAACTTGCTTTAGATTTAGCATTTCTATACTGAAATGTTACACTCCTCAGTTTAAGGAAAATACACTGGACAAAACATATTCCTTTTTTCACAGAAGTGAAAAACTGCTTGCTCAGAATTCATCACCTTTCCATCCAAGTGCTGAATTTTTAAACCTGCCTGTTACTGCAGCATCTCCCTGCCTAAGCTTTCTCTAACTATAGACCCATTCTGTCATAGTTTCTGTAGGGAAATGATCCTTTCTGTTCCAACAGCCAAACAAGGATCTCATACCCTGCCAAATCAAGTTCAGATTTACTGAAGTATATTCTAAAGTATAGTCCTTTGACAGTCCTGGAATATAAATATATGGGAATACATTAATTTGATTAACAACACAAAACATCATCTGACAAAATGTGGAAAACTCAGACTATTGAAAATGTGAATTTGCCTTTTCTTCACTGTTGTGCAATCCTGGAGCTGGTGTACATAATTAGTAGGGGAATGCACACCCCCACAATTGGATGTCAGCATTTTGAGTTTTCCTCATTTTGTCATTTGATATTTCGTGTTGATCAAATTAATGTCTTCCATAAATGTGTGTATATATTGAATTAATTTTATTGAACATTTACTTCTTACTCATTCATAAACCTTATTCTTCTTCTCTCTTTCACAGAATCCATTTTCCATTATATGAATATTTCTCTCCACTAGTTCACCAAATTATAATTAATGCACAGAACAATCCCAACAGCAATCAGGTACCTCAATGAATGGTAAAAAATCAATTCAGCTGCAGAAATAAAACAGAGGTAAGGCTCCAGGCTTCTTCAAGCAGTTTATTGTCGGTTTACACAAGCGCTTTCACCATTAGGCTTCTTCAGGTGTATCAAATAACACAATTACACCTACATTTATACTAACAATCACATGATCACATACTAAAAATCTTAAAGACATATAGAAAATATAAAACATTTTTGCTTTAACAAACATACTACATATGCATAAATAACTTGACATATAACTGTCTATATAGACAATTAGCAAATACATATAAAAAAACTTTGCATATATATAAAAAGCTATCTGCGCAATGGTCTGTTTTTTTAAAATGGGTCTTAGTGGTATATGGTCATTTAGACCATGCCCATCATTTGCTCTCAGCCTCACTATCCAATTAGTTTCTAAATTTTCGGTTCTTACCCTGATATCACCACCCCTTAGATTTTCAAAGCATTTACCTATCACTCTGAATGTAAAGCTATGCTGTACACTGGTCTCTTTAATATGTTTAGCTAAAGCATTGAACATACTCTCCTTTTTTATGTGATATATGTGCTCTCTAATTCTATCCCTAAGTAACCTATCAGTTTTCCCTACATAAAATTTGCTACAAATCTTACAGGTAGCCAAATAAACCACATGAGAATTCTTAAGCCCCTGGGTATGATACCTTCTGTTAGACATGTTTGTAGGTGATATTTTTCAAACTGTACTCTTTTCAACTTCAAAAGATCTTTCTCCAATAAGAACAACTCACTTTTCAGTGCCACATAATCTATATTCACTATGTCATCTTGTTCTAGTACATTTTCATCACAAAGCAAAGGATTCGTTCTTTCGCTCACCTTCAGGATGAATTGATTTACATTCCAATCTGTCCACATAACATTTAATACAGGGTTATTTTCCAGTTCTATATTCTCTGTCCCTGTGAGTATTCCTGTTGCCATATCCCTGGTTCCGTTGGAGTAAAAAAAACAATAAATAATGCACAAAACAATCTCAACAGCAGCCAGGTACCTCAATGAATGGTAAAAATTCAATTCAGATGCAGAAATAAAACAGAGGTAAAGCTCCAGGCTTCTTCAAGCAGTTTATTGTCGGATTACACAAGCGCTTTCACCATTAGGCTTCTTCAAGTGTATCAAATAATAAAATTACACCTACATTTATACTAACAGTCACATGAAATATGCTGAAACCAAAGTCTAAAACTCCACAACCTCTTAAGTTGTGTTTTAGTTATTCTAGGAACATTAAACATTATATAGATGCTATTATTAAACACTGGAATATATTAACCTCAGATAAACAAGTAAGTAAGTTGGTAGGGATATCTCCACAATTCACTTTTAAGAACAAGAAATCTTTAAGAAGACAACTTTGTACCCCCAGAGATCATATTATGCAGAGTGATAGTTTAGCTACGAAACCATGTACTAAATGTCAATTCTGCAAATTTATAGATACAAGCACAATATTTCAACATCCTGATACAGGTGTATTATACACCTTTAGAACCAGCACTAAATGTAATTCCCCTCATGTGGTTTATTTGGCTACCTGTAAGATTTGTAGCAAATTTTACGTAGGGAAAACTGATAGGTTACTTAGGGATAGAATTAGAGAGCACATATATCACATAAAAAAGGAGAGTATGTTCAATGCTTTAGCTAAACACATTAAAGAGGCCAGCGTACAGCATACCTTTACATTCAGAGTGATAGGTAGATGCTTTGAAAATCTAAGGGCTGGTGATATCAGGGTAAGAACTGAAAATTTAGAAACTAATTGGATAGTGAGACTGAGAGCAAAAGATGGGCATGGTCTAAATGACCATATACCACTAAGACCCATTTTAAAAAACAGACCATTGCGCAGACAGTTTTTTATATATATGCAAAGTTTTTTATATGTATTTGCTAATTGTCTATATAGACAGTTATATGTAAAGTTATTTATGTATATGTAGTATGTTTTTTAAAGCAAAGATTTTTTATATTTTCTATATGTCTTTAAGATTTTTAGTATGTGATCATGTGACTGTTAGAATAAATGTAGGTGTAATTGTGTTATGTTATACACCTGAAGAAGCCTAATGGTGAAAGCGCTTGTGTAAACCAACAATAAACTGCTTGAAGAAGCCTGGAGCCTTACCTCTGTTTTATTTCTGCAACCAAATTATAATTGTTTTAATAGCTGCAACATTCTTAATCAAAATGAAATGCAGCAATATACATATATTGAAATGAGGTCTGTAAGCCAAACCTGTGTGTAGGATTCAGTCTGATTACATTTTACCATACTGTAATAAGTTTCATCTGCAAGAAATTATATTTAATTATCCTCTGATAAATGTACCAACAGTACAGTACAGCACAATACATTTTCATTCTTCCCTTGAAATATGCTATCCCCTTCTTCAGTCATACTAAAAACAATGTATCTTTAAAATAGTTACGTATTGTATCAACAGCTCCATTCAAAATGTGCCATTAATGCTAGTTAATATAATTAATACGAATCCTGTCTTGAAATACAGACTTAAAACCAACCAGACAGGTCACCAAAAATAAAATGAAAAACAAAAAAAAAAAATATTTTTCTTCTGGTACAAAACAGTAATTCCATCTATACAGTTACACCACCACAGACACTACTTTTGTCTGATACACACTAGGGAGAATGGAGAATGACTGCTAGTGGCAAGCTTTACATTGGTGTTAGCACCAAGCACAGATTACCTTTAATAATCAGTAAACCTGGGGGGGGGGGGGGCTGTTGAATTGTACCCAAAAGGATCATTCTCATTAATGCCATACTAGGAGACCTAAATGACATTAGGCACATTTAAATATATGCAAACCAGAGGAAAAAAACACACTGTAACACTAACCTGGCAGCATACAACAGCATGAATTTTCTGTTCCTAGTTATCTGCAATATTATATGACATGTAGCAACCTTCTGTAAAACCAAACTTGGAATTCAAAGAAACTAAAATGCTTTAGAGCACATTGCATAGTACTAAAATACTGCAACAGTAAATCTTTATAACAATGAATATAGCACTACGCATATAATCTTTGCATGTAAATATAATCAGAAAATTATTAACATGCACATAGATCGATGTAAGCACAATTAGAAATGAGCACAGTAGCCTTTGATAGGGTAGACACGAATTTTCTGTTTCATCTCTTACCTTATTTTAAAATATCCCCTGAATTTGTTCAAATCTTACAAATTTTATATAGTAATCCTTATACTACACTGTATATTAACAGAAGTCTTTCCAAAAGAATACAGATTAGGTCGGGAACGCGACAGGGTTGTCCTTTGTCCCCTTTACTATTTAATATTTATCTTGAACCCTTGTTCTTATACATTAAGCAGAAGGTTTATCATAATGTCCCAATAATGTATGGAACTAAAATATCAATGGCAGCTTTTGCTGATGATCTGAATATTTATTGTGCATCTCCAATATCAGACACTGAGAAGATATTGAAAGCAGTTAATGATTTTTCAGAGGTTTCTAACTATAAAATTAATTGGGGAAAACCAATATATTCCCTTTAAAGACACCTAAACCTTTCTCATTATTACCTTTAGTGAGGCAGGTAACATTCAAAGATAATATTAAATACTGTGGTGTTGTGTTTTCCACAGATAATAAAGATTTCTATAATAATAACATTAAAATAGTTTGGGAACAAATAGTTTCTGATTTTGTGAGATGGAAAAATTTGCACTTGCCAGTATTAGCAAAAGTTTCTATTATAAAAATGAATGTATTGCCACGGTTACTGTATATTTTTAGGTCAGCCCATTTATCCCTCTCAAGAACATTTTTTAAACAAATTCATAAAGATTTGGCTAAATTTATTTGGGAGCCAAAGAAAACTAGGGTATCTTATGACAAATTAATGACCCCAAAAAGTAAAGGAGGTCTGGAGTTGCCTAATTTTGAAATGTATTATCTGATTGTGAATTCTAATAGGATTTTAAGAATGGCCAATCATGAGATAACTAGTACTAAGTGGACACCAACTTGGCTAACCCTCAACTATGAATATATTTTAAAGTTGAACATTAATCCTAAAGCAATGCCCTTTTTAGGTAAAGATATTCTGAAGGTATATGGGATTGTGGAACACATTAAAACTGAAATATTATCTTTACAGGGTCTATTTCAATCATTGGATTTACTTCAGTATATGATGGTCTTTCAGCCCTTTCACAGGAACCCAAATGTAAAGCTGAACAACCAATTAATTGATCTAAAGAAGTTTCCATTAATTGTTAATTTAACTAGGGTCGATATATATAAACATCTGGATTGATCGCCCAACCAAATAAGACAAGAATTTAATTTACCTAAAAATTACCTGATTATTCTTAGACAGATTAGAGAATTTACTATAAGTTACCTCCAAAACTTTAAACTGGATGAAGAGACTATAAATAAATGCTCTGAGTTGTGGCAAGCTCTCCAACAGGATATTAAATGTATAACAGCAACGAAGAAATTAATTAAAGAACTTAAATTTCAAGGTAAAGTTTTGTTATCAAATTATTGGGAAGAGAAAATATTATTGACAGATAAAAGTAATATGTTAAAGGCAATTGAATTGACTATTAAAGCTACTTCTCTTCAAAAACTGTTATGTACCCAGCTGATGATTTGGAATAATGCATATTATACACGCCTTGCCCTGCATAAATTTAATTCTAAAAACTCTGCAACATGTCCATACTGCAAAACTCAACCGGCTGATCTTCTTCATATGTTCTGGAGCTGTAAGTGTATATGCAAACTGTGGAATTCTCTTAAAATTCAACTTCTGAAAGTGGGCTACCAAAGTACAACACTGTCTTGGAAATTTATGATTTTGCATATTCCCCCGAAGGAACTTACCAGATCACAGAGTATAGTTCATATTAATATTTTCTTACTAATGAAGCTTTATATAGCTTCAAATTGGCTAGACCCAACTAAAACATCATGGCAAAACTTCAGAGTGTTGGCGACAAAACATATACTAGCTCATAAACTACCTTTAAATTCACATAGTAAGGGTATCAATAATCCGAAAATTTGGGTAATATTATATTAGCATAAAACTTTTGAATTGAAGGTAGTAATAATCATTGCTATATTTGGAGAGAAATGTCTAATCAAACTGTTCAATATTGGAAACTTACTAATTATTCTTATGTTTTTCTTATATTTCTAATGTCTTATATGAAAGCATTCTTGTAAATATTGTATATTGTTTGGTGTGATTGTTACAGTGTTAGTAGTTTGTATTTTATAATTTTGTACGAAAAGTATATAACAATAAAGATTTATTATGGAAAAAAAAAGAAATGAGCACAGTAGAGCTAATAAATGCACAAATCATATTCTAGAAGACACTGCACTGCCATCTGTGATTGTGCAACAGAGAACTATTTTTAAATATGCATTCCTATACAAAATATAAAAAAGAAACTCCATTAATGAGATTATAATGAAAAACTATGTCCCAATGTATTATAGTAATAATTATCAATGGGGATGTGGGTTCTGCAGCATTTTTCTGCTTTTGCTTTTGCTTGTCTTCTCAGTCTCTATGTTTGCTTGGTCTAATGCCAGCCATAAAACACAAACAGTGTACATCTCACACCTCCACCAAAACTTATTTCTTCAGTATGCAGCAGAAGACAGGTTTCAGAAACCTCTGCTGCAGTGAGCAAACTTGATTTAGGCAAGGGGGCTAAATGTGATATGGATTTCTGATTCACAAACCTGTGTAAAACCACTGTGGCAAGGCTCCATTCCATAGAATTAATCATTCTTGTTGATGAAGGCTCCATGCAAGTATTGCAACCAAGAGGCAAAGCTAATGCTAAACAGCCATGGATACTTCCCTAGAACTTTTTGCTGGGATTGGAATTGCATGATAGAGCAATTCAAACAAGCGAAAAAAGTATATGCTATCTTTTTAAGGACGTGCACACCTTCAATCCTATGGCAGGAGTATGGATGTTAGCCCTATGGAAGATAAGCATTGCAAAGCTGTGTGTGTGTGTGTGTGTGTGTGTGTGTGTGTGTGTGTGTGTGTGTGTGTGTGCGTGTGTGTGCGTGTGTGTGTGTGTGTGTGTAAGCGTGTTTGTAGATGACCATCCCACTGTGCTGTGTACATTGGTATGGGAAACACTATCTTGTTGACTTGTAATTGGTAGCATTCAATATTTAGAGACATGGCAATGAGGCTTTAATGATCTATTATTCTGTTTGGCATTGTCTTGTCTCTGAATTGTGTTATATCACTGCTGTGTTATTAAACACTGTGGCAGCAAAGATTTACTTGACAATCTTGAAATACTGAAATGTTGAATTTCAGTGTTTCGAGACTGAATAGTTGAAAACCCACATACCCGAACACCCAAAACTGCGAATAGCACAATTGCAACCATACACACACACACACACACACACACACACACACACACACACACACACACACACACACACACACACACACACACAAACCACCACATAAACGCACACACATACACGTACCTAACCACACTAAAACAAACAAAACAACACACACAAACACAACATAACACACAAACACACCTACCCTTCTTATAAGCCCTGCACCACTCATGTTGGGGACTGTGCCCCCCAGACCCCCCTACTTATATATTCTATTTCTGAGGTCGCACTAAACAGACAAACACACAGAAAACACCTCTACACACACTCACACACACTAAAATCCCTATCCATTACCCTTACACAAACACCACTTACCTGAAACCCCAGATAAATCCACAAACCGCACTGCACGTCATGAACACGACACCATGATAGCGAAGTCGACATTTCCTCATTCAACATAGTGCAGTTTCACATAACTGCACTTTCGACTATTCAGTCTCGAATTACTGAAATATGACATTTCAGTACTTCGAGATTGTCTAGCATATCTGGCATCACACATGTAGCACTGGCGATGATATGCTGTCTGAATCCCAGGGGTCAATAAATATCACACAAACACTTTCAATACTTCATTATAAAATTCCTCTTATACTTGATTTAATAGCCTAGGATTATCATTACTTAATTTCTTATTTTATGTGGTATTACAAATATAAATATACATTCCCCAAAATAGTCTACTGAGCCCAGCAATGTTGACTTTATTAAGTTTTCTTCTGAAATGTAATTTGATTTTTCCCACAAACCAATTGCTTTTTGATATTCTCATTAACTTCTCTCCAGTTTCACTTTCAGTTTGTTCCACGATATTATGGTCTTGAGATCTCCGAAATTTTGTTTGAAAACAATGTTTACACAAATGTACATTTTTTTTTTTAAAGCTGTAGTTTTTTCCTTATGTTTGTTAATAAAACCATATCATCTTGTGACGAAAGGAGGTACTGCCAGCACAGCTAGCTGGAATTTGGAAATAATTATATGTCGTTTGTGAATATCAAATTGGTTGATAAAAGATGCTTGTGTTACAAATGTATTAAAACCTTATGTCATACAAGATTGTGGTATTACAAATGTATTAGAACTGTATGTCATGTGTTTATCAAACTGATTTGTACAGACATTTGTGTTGAAAATGTATTGTAGTGTACCTTACTGGAGAGGATAGAAATTTACATGTGCTATTATGATTGCTTAAATGTATATGTTTTAACAGAGGATACTGGAGGGTTAATGTCAGTACAGCAAATTTTAAAAAAATATCTGAAATGAATTCACTTTGCAGATTAAGTGATAAGGATACTATCTCACAGGTTTCAAGGCAGCCAGAGACACAAAGTCTGTACTAGGAAGCTTTCTGTATTGTCTTTGAGTGAACTAATTGCTAGTTTTGAAGTGTGGAAGAATGCAGTTGTTTTATGACTCCCAACATGCTGCCAAAAATCTGGGCAAAAGCCCTTTTGTGTATTTTTACAGGTAGGTGATAAGTCCTGCCAGCTTCCAACAATGGGGGTTTTGCATGAGAACTAGAAGTCAGATGACAAGAAGTGATGTCATTCAGCAAGCTATTGCAGCAGTAATATTTTAGATATTATTTTGAAAAGTCACTTAGTGAGTCACAGAATTCTGCATTCTGTCTTGGGCCTGACACCAACAAGAAGGACCACTCACCACATCATCTGCCTTGCTCTATTAAATAGGTCATTAAGGTATAGTAACTCTTTTAGATCTAGTCAGAAATATAGTGAAGCTTAGTTTAGATATGTTGTTTTCTTTATTTGTCTGAGCCTGTCCTGCAATGTTATTTTAAATATTTCTTGTGGTTTTGAACACTGATGTCACACTGAATATATACTTAGTATTTTCTTGTCATGTTATTATTTATTATAAAATATATTTAAACCTTTCATTGTGGTCAATATTTATTGTTAAATATATTTAAACATTTCATTCTGACTGATCTTTATAGAGATATTTAAGTTTTATGCGTACTTGCATATTATTTGTTGACACTGTGTGGGACACTTCTAATAGCCTTGCTCTTGGTCAAACTTAATTTCACTCAGTATATTGGGTACCCTTGTAAGAGCTTTAAATTAGCTGTCAAGGGGTTCTGGTGACAAGAGTGTGTGTGTGTGTCAGCTACTTGAGCAGGGAAATGAAGCACTGGTTGGACATTGAGAGTGTTGGAGGACTTGACTTGGAACCCTGGCTAAGGACTCAACTCTATAGCTGTGCCAGCAGGGACTCTTATTTGGGATCTAGAGAAAGAGGAAGAAACCAGCCTCAGACTAACTGTGTGCTGTTAAGGGAAATTGCGCTTGATGCAGAGAGCTGCATCTGGAAATACTGTGTGTGTACTGGTTAAACTCCCAGTGAATATCCCCCCACCGGTGCCAGTGGTGAGGATTGACTCTCCTTGATTACTGGTCCAGTGGTAGGTCATCACATATTTATTGGTCAGCAGTGGTGGGATCACCACATCACATTTTGGGATTCAGTGGTATGGATATTGAACTCCTGTAGCCTGTAAACAGTGGTCACTAAAGAAGCTGTTTGAACTCTCAAGCAGCCTCATGGCAGACATTCAGAGTTTCATATCACAATAGTTTTATTTGTTTGTTTTTTTGTTTTATTAGCTTAGTTAGTCAAGGATGACAGCAGAGGATAATGGCAAGCTGACAAGAAGCCAGTTGGCTGAGATGTGCAAAGCCAAAGGACTGGTGAATGCCAACCTGACTAAAGTTGAAATGATTGTAGTCTTAGTCACAGCTGCATGATAGGCCAGCAACCAGGAAGACAACCAGACTAGCCTTGTGGATGTACAACTCTCAGAAAATGGACAGCTCAAATTTGCTTCAGATGACTTAAAAATCTGTCTGGAGTTAAAGGCACTTGAATTGGAGGCCAAACAGATGGATTTAGGATCAGTAGAGAGAGTGAAACATCTGGAAGATAACGTAAATGAGAGACAGAGGCAACACGAAAAGGAGATGCTGACTATTTGCCAGGGTCATAGAGGTAATGGGAAAGGGAATAATTGAACCCCAGAAGCAATAAATGTTAGTAAATTTCTTTCACAATTTACAGAGAGTGATAATTTTGATAGTTTTGTTCATATGTTGGAAAGGGTATGCAAACAGTATAATGTTGACCAAGGGCTCTGGGTATAGTTCCTGTCCCCCTCACTCCATGGTAAAGTTGTAACTGCTGTTTGTAAATTGTCTGATACTGATTGCTTAAATTATAATAAAGTTATAAATTGTTTATCAGAATGCTATAACTTAACACCTAAAGCTTACAGAAAAAAGTTCTGTGAGAATAGACGCAAGCCAGATAAAAGTGTGTGTGATTATATCGTTGAGTTAAGCACTTATTTTCACAGGTGGGTGGGTAAGGGGGTGTCAAGCCACAACCTTTGAAATGCTGGCAGACCTTTTGGTGAGGGAAGAAACCCTTAGCACTTTGCCTGAAGACATGTGAATTTGGTTGACAGAGAATGCAACATCACTCATGAGATGGGGGAAAAAGGAGACCTCTACCTAGCTAACAGGGCATCACTGGACAGGAAAGGGATTCCCGGTGCTGCACATAGATATAAGGGAGCCCCATGGTGGATAGCCTAAACCACCCCAACAGATTCCACCAGTAACAGGTGAACCCACTAGTTCAGGTATATGGCCAGGATTAAGGGTTAAATATTTTAAATGTAACCAGTGGGGTCATGTAGCATATAGATTTCCACAGAGGCAAGATGGGGACTAGCAAGTGGGAATAAAAGAATGCCAGTAGTAAATTGTCTGGAGACAACAAGGGTACCAAACTACAACAAGGGGTTATATCCCATCATAATAGATGGGAAACAGGCCACTGCTAAGAGAGACACAGCCTCTGATTTAACTATTGTGGAGCCTACAATGGTTAATGAGGAGCACTACTTGCTTGTTCACTCTACTCCAGTCGCAACTTTAGGAGAGACCCCATTCCAAATACCTTTGGCGAGGGCTCACCTTGACTGGGAGGGTAGAAAAGGAAGCAAGCAAGTAGATGTGTTTGAGGATATCCCTGCAAATGTCCTGATAGGGAATGATTCTGATAATGCAGTACATTGTGTGTTTGCAGTGACACACAGTCAGATTTATAGAGAGGCATATGTGCTGGTAGCCTGGGGGAGGGGTACTCAGACAGACCACAAGCTTGAAGTCAGGATTGGTGATGTGGCTATTTCAAGGAAGGAGTTACCCTGTAGCAGTGAGACTGAAGGTGAGCCACAGCTGCTGGTTTTGGTGCTGATGTCCCCTTGGACAGATTGACTGCAAGGGCATAGGTGAGTAGTAGTTCCCAGGCTGACAGTGAGGCACTTTTGTTAGAGGATACCAGACTTCCTGTGGAAGGGGAGTTGAGAAGGTTTACAAAGAGAGAGTTGAGACAGGCTCACCTCACAGACCTCCCATTACAAGGCTTGAGGGAGGTAGCTATGGGGGCACCTGATTCTCAAGGCAAAGGGAATTTTGTATACTGAACATAGGGTTACTGTATAGAGAATGGATCCCTGAGGGAGGGCTAGAGAGAGAGAATACAGCAGTTGGTAGTACCCAGAGCATACTGTCTGGCACTTCTAGCCATAGCCCATGACATTCCCTTTGCAGGTCATATGGGCATAAAGAGTACAAACAGATGTATTATGCAGAACTTTTATTGGCCTGGGATTGCAAGGGATGTAACAGGGTACTGCAGGACCTGTGAGCAGTGCCAAAATGTAGGCAAGGCAGGAGACAAGGTCAAAGCTCCTTTGATGTTTTTGTCTGTGATTGAAGAGCCACTTCAGAGGGTAGCTATGCATATTGTGTGGCCTCTGAGTACCCCAAGTTCCACAGGGAAGAAATATATCCTAGTGGTACTAGATTATGCTGCCAGATACCCTGAAGTGGTGGCCATGTCCTACAGTAAGAAAGAAAATGTGGCAAATGCTTTGTTAGAGATTTTCAGCAGGGTAGGTTTCACAAAAGAAATACTGACTGACAGAGGTGCCAATTTCATGTCAGACATGCTGGCTTGTCTGCGGAAGCACTGTGGGGTGAAGCACTTAAAGACCACCCCCTACAACCCCCAGGCTAATGGTCTTGTCGAGAAGTTAAACTCTACACTAAAGATCATGCTCTGGGCATTTACAGATCAGTTTAAGAGGGAGTGGGAAAAATATTTATCCATCTGTTATTTACTTAAAGAGAGATGCCCCAGGAATCCACAGGTTTCTCACCTTTTGAGTTGCTGTATGGGCATAGGGTGAGGGGACCTCTAGATTTGATTCACGATGAGTGGGAGAATGAGTGTGAATCCTACAAGGAGTATTTTGTGGCATATGTTTTAAATCTCAGGACAAGACTCAGGGAACTCATGAGCTTGGCCCAGGAGAACTTGGCAGGAGCCAACCAGCAGACAAAGGTCAGGTATGACAGGAATGCTCGAGCCAGAGCATATACTGTGAGGCAGCAGGTTATGGCTCTCATTCCTGTCAGACACAATATGCTGCAGGCAGCTTAGGTGGGACCCTTCAAAGTGATAAGGAAGGTCAGTGATTTTAACTACATGGTAGAACTGCTAGGCAGGAGACAGAGGCAGAGGCATAAATTGTACCATGTTAATACCATGAAACTTTAACATAGTAGGGAGGCCTGGTGCTAAGTATTTGCAATAGTAGGCAGAAAGAGTCTGAGAGGAATCTATGGCTACAGGAAGCCAGCCAGAAAATTCCCAAGTTACTATGTTGGAGGCTAGGGTTGCAGTTATATGACATGACAGTACACCACTGTACTGGGGGTCAGCAATGCCAAGGCAGATGGAATCTCAAGACAGGGTATGGAGTAATGTATTTCCAGATAGGCTCATCCCTCTCAAGCAGCGTTTCTCAAGGTTCACTTGAAAAACTAGTTTGAGTCTTTGAATGGGGCAGAAGAGTGATGAAAGGAGGTACTGCCAGCATAGCTAGCTGGAATTTTGTAAATAATTATATATCATTTGTGAATATCAAATTGATTTATACAAGATGCTTGTGTTGCAAATGTATTAGAACTGCATGCCATACAAGATGCTGATGTTGCAAATGTATTAGAAATGTATGTCATGTGTATTACCAAACTGATTTGTACAGACATTTCTGTTGAAAAGGTATCTATGAAATGCTAGTGTTTGAAATGTATGTACAGTGTGCCTTACTGGAGAGAAAAGAAATGTGCATACGCTATTGTAACTGTTTAAATGTATATGTTTTAACAGAGGAAACTGGGGGGTTAACCTCAGTCCAGCAAACTTTAGAAAATATCTGAAATTAAATCGCATTTTAGGCTATGCAATAAAGTTGCTATCTCACAGGTTTCAAGGTAGTCAGAGAAACAAAGTCTGTACTAGGAACATTCTGTATTGTCTTTTGAGTTAATTAATTACTAGTCTTGACATGTGGAGGAATTCAATTGTTTTATGACTTCTAGCACCTGCCAAAGATCTGAGCAAAAGCCCTTGTGTGTGTATTTTCACAGGTAGGTGCTAAGTCCTGCCAACTTCCAGCAATAGGGATTCTGCATGGGAACTAGAAGAGATGACGAAAAGAGATGACATTCTGCAAGCTACCCCAGCAGTAATACTTTAGATATTATTTTGAGAAGTCACTTAGTGAGATAGAGCATTCTGTATTCTGTCTTGGGCCTGACAACAACAAGAAGGACCACTCACCACATCATCAGCTACTTGGGCAGGGACATGAAACACTGGGTGGACAGAGAGAGTGTTGGAGGACTTGACTTGAAACCCTGGCTAAGGACTCAACTCTATAGCTGTGCCAGTGGGGAATCTTACTGGGGATCTGGAGAAAGAAGGAGAAGCCAGCCCCAGACTGCCTGTGATCTCTGTGTGCTCTTAAGGGAAATTGCAATTGCTGCATAGAGCATAGACCATAGAGCTGCATCTGGAAATACTATGTGCGTACCTGTTATCGTCCCAGTGACTGTACCCCCACAGGTGCCAGTAGTGAGGATTGAGGACACTTGATTATTGGTTCAGTGGTGGGTCATCACACTCCAACTTTTTTCTTTAAAATCATTCATTCATATCATTCTGTAACTCTATTATGTGTCACACACACACACACACACACACACACACACATATATATATATATATATATATATATATATATATATATATATATATATATATATTAGCAAAAAAGTGGGCTAAGCAGCCATCTATGTCTGATGCTTCTTCTCAGGTTCCCAAAACATCCACTTACCGAGAGAGACTGTCTAAATATTTTGTTCATATAACTGTCACCTTTCCATCTACATCTCTATCTGTCTCTTATAAGGCTTAAAATAAAAAAAAAGTTAATATAAATTTAGCATGGGTACTTGTCAAATAGAATGGTAATCTTTTTCTAGATCTAGACTAGATTAAAACAATCTCAGTCTGTTCTGTTGTAGCAAAAACACAATTAATTATTCACAAACCTCCAATTAGTATTTCTAGCTGTGATACCTGCTTCAAGTGAAGAACTGCAGGGACCTGTGGGTGTGTATAATTGAGTAGTGTGGAAGTCACTGGTTCCTGAATACTGTGAGTGATATTCATAGTTTTACTCAAATGCGTTTAGGCTATCTGCAAAGTCCACAAATGACTGAAAATGAGCTGCGATTCACAGAGGTCATTTACAAAAATGCACGATGACCTCGAATGAGCCTATGCAAATATATTAATAATGAGATGTAAATGAGGAATGATGTAGCATTGTATGCTAATGAAGTTTTTTACACCATTTGTGATTCATAGTAAAAGTTTCATGCTTGATTGATTGCATTGTTCACAGATACGTTATATAAAGGGAAGTCTCACAAAATCTATTTGAGTTGCAATCCATGGTAAAGCTGTCACTTGCTGCTAGCTTTGCTATTTCCAGATGTGAGTTTCTTGTCTTAGCTGAGACAAAACCATCTGTGCCCAGCAGTGCTCACAGGCCAAGAAGGCAAAAGTATAAGCAAAGGATAACTCATTATAACTTTGGAAATCACAAAATCCTTGATAGGTTATGAGTGGACAGAGACATAAGGGTCTTATTGGGTTTGTTTGGCCCCCATAGGGGATACAGGAGGAATGTGCAGACTTTCTTTTCCTTTGGACACTAAGGTGTGCATAGTCCTCAGTATACTTGCCAATAGGAAATTACAAAGATAGACTGGGGATAAACTTGGGAATCTCACAAACTTCTGCCTTGAAGACACAGCAGCAGTTCCTGGATATAGTCTTGGCATGTGTGGATCAGTACATCTATTTCCCAGAGTTACCTCAGGACCAAGCTAGGATTATTGGTGCCTTTTATGGGGTTGCACTGTTCCTGAAATACTTGGTTTGATAGATTGCAGACAAGTTGCAATTAGGGCTCCTTCAAGTCAATAGGATGATTTGTACTTCTATAGGAAGCGCTACTATTGCATCAATTGCCAGTAATGTGCAATGCATGGGAGTGCATTACCAATGTCTCTGCCCAGCATCCTGGCTGCACACATGATTCCCATGTCTGGAAAACTAGTTCACTCCACTGTTTCTTCTCGTATGGTAGGATGCCCAGTGGTCATCTTGTTGTTAAGTGGAAAAATATTTTTTTATGTTGTTGTTGTTGTCTTTCGGCTTTTCCGGGTTAGGTGTTGCCACAGCGATTTTGAAATGTATTGATGACTTTATTTTGTCTTCTCCCAGCCTTTCTCTCTGCCTTTCTGTCTATCTGTCTTTTTTTTCCAAGTGCTGCTGGATATCCACTGGAGCCACACCTCATGACACCAGTGAGAAATCCAAATGAAGCTGCAGATGAGACCTATAATGCAACCATGTTACAGATCTGTATTGTCATAGAGAGGATCTTCTGCCTCCTGAAGAGATGTTTTAGCAGCCTAAATGAGTCTGAGGTTGTACTTCAGTAAGACCCAGCAAATGCATGGAGGATGTTTACTGTTTGTTGCAATTTGCACAACATGATCAAGTGCTGGTATGGTGGTGAAGTGACCAGTGCTGTCACTGCAGTTTTCAGTTCCAGTCCCACTATGTCTAATGATGACCACCTGGCAGCAGTAGTTAGGAATCCCATTCTGAAGGCTCATGCACAACATACAATGTGCAGGTAACGAAAGCATATGTAGTCCAGAACTATGGACCATGACATTCAGGTCCATGTGTCCTTTCTTGTAAAAAGCATACAGTATGATTAATGTATGCATGGACATCTGTTGGTTATACTATGTGGTGCATGGTTTGCTGGCTCTGCTCCTCTGGCATTCTTTCTGTTCTTAAAATTATTTTTTTTCTTTCGCAAAAGTTACTCAAGTTATTGTTAAATTCATGCATGAGTGCTCACTGACTCCTGCTCACTGATGTCATAACACATCATATAAATAAGTCACAGTTTTCCTTGTTTTGTTAAAGTCTGCTGTAGTGCTTGACTTAAATATGGAAGTACTGAATGTCTTCAACATTTCAATACTTCTTGAATTAATGCAATGTAATTGAATGAACATGGATTATACTGGTTTTCATATTATGCCATTTTTTCCCAGATTCTGTTTGCTGTGCTACTGCACATCAGATTATTTATATGTTGGTATAAACAATAATTTGTAACTTCAAAGACATATTGATATCATTTGTGCACTTGTGAGGGTGAAGTGGCAGCAGTAGAAGTTTGCATGGCAGTATAATTTATTTTAATCTGTAATTCTGTTACTATATTTCTCCTGAAGATTTTTTGTGTATTAACACTTTTATGTTGTAGGTAACTGACACATGTAACAATGGTAATGCATATATCATTGTTGTTAATGAACACAATAACGTCATACAGATTTTTCCACCTTTCCTTAATGATTTACTTGAGAACTGCAATGTGAGTTGATCCAATGTCTTAACATATTTGATGCCAGTGATTCTGCAGACAATGATATGACACTTCTATGTAATTATGACCTCAAATGAAAGGTTCACGAGAAATACATGAATGTTGATGTTGCCTGCAAAAAACCTATTGTGCTTATTCACCTGGACTACTTACAGTACTTTCTTGGGAAGTAATTGAATTATCATGTGATCTCCCAGCAAAATGTCTGGACAATACCCCAACCTCTCCAACTTGATATTGGTAATCCCTAACTATTGTACTAAAATTAGGCAGCTACTGATGCTTAGTGTGCCACCAAACTACGCATCAGTGTGATTATGGCATTATCCATGCACTCTGCCATTTCCAACTAGTGCTGTAAATTCTCATACGTACTCTATAGGACTCTGACCACTTCCAGTTGACTCTCTGTGGCAGTGCTCTGAGCCCTAACAATGTCACTGCACATTTCCTGCTTGGCAGCCAATGCTTTATATGTTTCCTGGGGTAGATGTAACAAATTTCTGCACCTGGAAAGGGGTCTCTGTGTAAAGTGTTATTGATGATTAACTGACACTATACTGAAATTGTTCTTGTAGGTTTAGAGATATTGGTGTTGAGGTGCATGGTTGTTCCCCATGTACAAGTTAGAGTGTATTACCAACATTTGGTTGACTTTGTGATTAACTGTCACTTCCTGTAGAGTTATTATTATGATATGGGGTATGCGAACCTGCCATTATACTTCGTGACTGTCTGCCACTTTCCTCTGGCTTCCTCATATATGTAATTATGTTAACATCATCAGCAGCAGCAGCATCATCATCATCATCATCATCATCACAAACACCCATTCTGCAGATGATATCATTCAAATTTATTGGTATAGTTGAACTGTTTGCTTATGATGCCAACACCCTAAAAAAGTTATGAAAGCATTACTAATAATGAAACAGCATATACTACTGTATGTTTATAAAGAGGTGCGTGGGTCACTTACCATGCACACTGTCTTCATTACCATTCTGCACTGATGCACAAGGTCCATCTCTTAATAATTAAGTGTCACATGTTTAGTGTGATCATTCTTTGTCAGCATTCGATTTTCTGTAGAAATATATGTTATGTATGGATATGATTTTCCTCTTGGCTAAAATTGTTCTTTCTCTGCTTTGATTCCTTATTTTCTGTCATTACTGCATGTTAAAAAAAGCCATAATCACAAAGTGAAACGTTTCTGATGTAATCAGCTTTTAAATTACAAAGCAGTGGGCAGGTAAGCCTGCTACCATCATAAAAACTGCTAGCTAACACAAGCCACACTCAGTCTAGCCAATTAAAATTTAAATATATTACTTGCAGTGCTTTCAGGTCATTAAAGCAATCAGTTTCTATGACAAAATTCATCTGAGCCCTACTCTCTGTCATTATCATGTACTCTTAATGCTGTCATTTTATATTCATCACTGTCACTTAGAAACGTTCCAGTAAAGACACATGCATGTCGATATGCTTACCACTGCTGAACTTCACAATTAAATGACTACATTTCTACTACATGTGCACTTTTTCTAAATTATAGCAAAGTAATGATTATTTTCAGTGATCACTAATCATTTCTAATGCTGCTGTACTAAAATCCAACATCTAAATGATAGCAATTATATCAATCATTCATTGATGTCATAATATGAGCATCATATATGTAAAAGTAACATTTCTTAATGTTAGTTCACTGATTCTTATTTTTAAGCAATTCTTACTAATGCATATGTATGTATGTATATATATATATATATATATATATATATATATATATATATATATATATATATATACATATATGGATTAACTTTAGAAGCTTGAAATACTGAAATATCGAAATTCAGTATCTCAAGCCCATAAAGTGAAATCCTGAAAACAACGAAACCTCAGAAGCACGAAATTCAAAACCTCGCACACCAGAGATTTTGAATTAGCGCTTCTGGTGTTTCGTTGTGGTTGTGGATTCAACAAAGTGTTTATTTGTTAAGGGTTTTGGGTAGGGGCTGTGGTGTATGTTAGTGTGTTTTGTTGCTGTGATATGTGTGTGTGTGTGTGTGTGTGTGTGTGTGTGTGTGTGTGTGTGTGTGTGTGTGTGTGTGTGTGTGTGTGTGTGTGTGTGTGTGTGTGTGTGTGTGTGTGTGTGTGTGTGTGTGTGTGTGTGTGTGTGTGTGTGTGTGTGTGGAGAATGTAACTTGTGTAGCAGTGTTTTGTGTGTGTTTGTATGTAGTGCGATCTCAGAGTTACAATATTTAAGTAGGGGGATGAGGGAGATGCAGTCCCCCACATGGGGAGTGCATGGGGCTTTCCTCCCTGCGTTTATGTAGTAGAGAGCTTGTGTTTGTGTGTGGGTAGGAAGGTGCGTGTGTGTGTGTGTGGAGTACAAGCGCTAATTCAAAATCTCTGGTGTGCGAGATTTTGAATTTCGTGCTTTTGTTTTCATTGTTTTCAGGTTTTGACTTTATAGCATCAAAATACTGAATTTCAATATTTCAGTATTTCGAGGATATAAATTGAGTCCATATATTTAATTATTTGCTTA
Source organism: Protopterus annectens (assembly GCF_019279795.1). Taxonomy (NCBI): domain Eukaryota; kingdom Metazoa; phylum Chordata; order Ceratodontiformes; family Protopteridae; genus Protopterus; species Protopterus annectens. The sequence continues at coordinate 1,038,936,393 of NC_056727.1, read as the reverse complement.
CTTTAAGAAGTCTGTGGTATCCTAAAATATTTGCCACCTAACTCAAGTATTGGCAAATTAATATGGGTATGTTTCCTCATAAATTAAGGTCCATTTATATGTGTTTTATCCAAATGAGGCCTCTTTTCATTTCTCTCTGTGAACTGTAGTGATATGCCAATATGTACAAAGATGTATGGGTGTATGTCGGTCTTGAGCAATCATGAATGTGGGGCCCAGACTGACATTACCATGCTGCTGACAGATCTGCAATCTACAGCACTCCTCAATGGTCCCATATTTTCCACAGTAACACACCAATGTACCTACAGTAACCCAAATCAGAATACAGTTTAAAAAAATGCAGTCATCTAAATAACAGTTCATACCAACATGGAGTGTAATCCCTGTCCATCTAATCTTCCCTGTCTCACCTTTGCATCTCATACAACTCATACGTTCCTAAAACTTGTACATAAGACACAAAGTAATACATGCTCCCACCCCCACCCAAAAAAGTATAACTGCTGCTGCACTGCATGAGGCATGTATAAGTGGCTTTCAGGTTTAATACTCCAAAAATTGCACCTTATGCAATGTTTAGCAGCAGTACCAATTGTAAATCATTTACATTACAATTATTCAATATATTTCACTTATATCAAGGATTTAAGTGAAATATGAATGGTTTCCTTTAAGAAGAAAACTATTCGACAATAAATTTTTGGTGAAACCAGACAAGCCAATAATATAAATACCTGGTGTATTGCCCCTGCTACTTAACTGGGTAAGGTTAAGGTGGTGTCACACCCCAGAGGGAGTGGTATTACAACTCTGAACTACAGCCCTGCTAATACTTTCTTCATTCTGGTTCTGGCACTTAGCATCATGGCATCACCTAGCAAGTATGAGGTTGTGCTCCACATTGGTCTGAGAAAGAGACCATTATTATGCTATACCTTTTCAGGGAGTCATATCACAATAAGACTGAGGTGGGCTCAAAATCTGCCACTTGGATAAAGATTAATATCTGTCAGGAGCTGGACGACCACCTGGCATCACTGACAGGTATCACCCACTCAAGACAATTGTCCCATCAAAAATATGATGACTTGCAGAAGCATTAGTGTAACCATCTGCTTGAGTGGGTAGATAGGGTAACAGACAGAAGGACAGAACTCTATAGTACATGTATTTTTTAATGGTCACTATTTTACTGAGTCATATTCAACATAAAAAATATTACATGTTTGCATAAGTAGAATTATTTACTGAGAAAGGTGTGTAACTGCAAATATTATTAGTAATGCTATTATGCTAATAGAAAGGAAGTCAGAAACATATGTATGCACATACAGGTACATTTAAAAAGATAGGATGGTTATGTATTAACAGAATTTTCTGAATAATACAAATGAAACATATGTATACCTAAATAATAAGTTGCATATATAGCTATGTAAATGAAATACATACATGTGCAGGATTAGAAGAAGTACAAGTTCATGTATTTATATGGACTGAAGAAAAAAGTTTGCCTTTGCACATAATTTCATTTATCATTGCATAAACTGAATGAGCCAGTTTTGATAAATGGATTATTGTTTGTGCAGGGTACATGCGTATTACTATAACAATTGTTTAACACAGTTGTTTGCTCAAAAATAATTTACGTGCACATACAACATGGCTGAAGTCTCAGTCAGGCAACACATCCGAGTTCAAGTAAAGGGTGGGGAGTAGGGATTGCTATGGCAAGTGAATGACCAGGACATACTTTATGCAGAAGGTATAACAAAAAGCAGCAGGAAAGAACAAGAACTAGGCTCATTAAATCTGCTGGTAAGTTATCAGCACAGTTCCATACAATAATATTTGTCTTCATTTAATATGCCTGGTTCTTAGATCAATAATTTATAATGGTTTTGGGCTGGTTAATGTGCATTTTAAATTTCTGAGTAAAAGCCTGAATATTTCAGTATGAAGAAGAACTGTGAGTTTGAAAGTGCTTACTGTGTTTTTCTGCTGCAAATAAAAGTGAAGTTGTTTTAAGCCATGGATGTGGAACTTTTAATTCTCTACTGTTTGCTATTTTGGAATCATTGGAAAGTTCCAGCTTTATCTTGGTGAGAGGTCACTTTTTACTTGTGATATCTATATCTATCTATATCTATCTATCTATCTATCTGTCTATATATATATATATATATATATATATATATATATATATATTTATAGAGGAACCTATCAGTTGATTGAGTTTTCAAAAACTCAAAATTCATATGGTCGAGAACATATTATCGAGTTTTTGAAAACAATAACTTTTAAATGGAGATTGCGGTACAGTGCAGCTCAGAAAAAATAACCTCATCCTCACTGTAGTGGCAGCTGGGAGCTGGTATATATAATTTGCAGGAGGTGCAGGGGGCTTCCCTCCTGAAAAAATGTAAAATATGGTCAATTTTTGTGTTTTGTGTGGGGTTTTTTTGATGCTCAGGTTTTCAGAAACTCAGTCATATGGCCTTGACCAAATGACATTCAAGTTTCTGAAAACTCAATCATCTGACATAGACCCATGTATATCTATCAATATATATATATATATATATATATATATATATATATATATATATATATATATATATATATATATATGGCACTGTGTAGAGTACTGTAAGGCAAGTAAAATATATGTGCCCTTTTACCCACTGTAGTGCGATCTTGGAGTTAGTATATACAGTTGGGGGGGCATAGCCCCCCACTTAGTTTGAGTATATATTGTCTTCTTGAGAGAGTTTGTCATTGGTGTTTCAACTATGCATGTCTGTTGTTTAAAATCTATTGTTTTGAAGTTTTTGGCAAAATATACTATAAAACAAACAAGGTGGGGGGCTACAATGCCTAACCCATCAATGAGGGGGGGCTGTGCCCCTCACACACCCCCTAACTATATATACTAACTCCAGGACCAGACTACAGTAGAGAAAAGGGCATATACCTTTTGCTTGCCTTACAGTACTCTACACAGTGCCATGTATACTAACTGCAGTTCAGTGAAATGAGATTCAGTGAAATGAGTTTTCAGTAAATTTTGTTTTCAGCGATGTAGTCAGAGAGAAATGAAATTCAGTTAAATGAGATTCAACGAGACAAAGTAGACCCATATATATATATATATATATATATATATATATATATATATATATATAAATATATATAGATACATAGAGAGAGAGAGATACAGTTTGGTAGCTATAGATATAGAGATATAGTGCGATCTCGGAGTTGGTATACATGAGTAGGGGCAGTGGGGGGGCACAGCCCCCCACATGGGGTGGGCAGGGGGTCTTGCTCCCCTGCAAAAGTGTGTTTACTGAGGTATGCTTAAGTAAGTTTACCTTACCTGTATGGCACTGCTGTTTTCAGAAATGTGTTCGTCGTTCCGTATTTCAATGTTTACGTGTTTTGCTGTTTCAGTTGTTCAGTGTTTACATGTCACGGTTCTCATATTTGCGGATGTGAACATTCGGTCTTTTAATATAAACCTGAGATATATAGTTACATCTACATCTGTAGATATATATATATATATATATATATGTATATATGTATATATATATATATATATATATATATATATATATATATATATATATATATCTGTAGATATATATATATATATATAGATATATATATAGATATACATAAATAAATGCACACACTGGCGCTTATGCACACACGCACACACACACACGCACACATACCCACACACACACACACACACACACACACAAACACATATATATATATATATATATATATATATAAATATATATAAGTTAATTTCCTAACCTCAGTGTGGGGGTGTGAGGGCTGCAGGGGGGCTTGCCTCCCTGCAGAAACGTAGTAGAAAGTATGTTTGTTAGTTAGGTGTTCTTATAGGTGGAGAGGATGTTATTTACATATGCATTGTAGTTTCAATGTTATGAAGCACACTTTCAATGTTTTGGGTTTTCAGTGTTTTGGGATTTAGATGTTTTGGTCTCAATGTTATAAAATTTAACATTATGAAATGTCAATGTTATGAAGTAGACCCATATATGTGTGTGTGTGTATATATATATATATATATATATATATATATATATATATATATATATATATAAACAAATCCCTAGGGAACACTCCGACCTTCACCTACAAAAGGAGCCAATCTCTAAAGACCATGCTAGAGAGAAACACCCCAACCCCTACCTCAGACAACCTACAACCAGGGACCTTTCCCTGTGGGCAATGTGTCTGCTGTCAACATATACAGACAGGACACCTTATCCAAATAGGCAATAAGGACAATCCCACCCACATCAAAGGAAGCTACTGCTGCAACACTACCAACGTGGTATACCTTAGCAAATGTACCCAATGTGAATGTTTTTATGTGGGGATGACCACACGAAAACTCAGCGACAGAATAAAAGAACACTATCAGGCTATACGTAGAGCCGATAGCAACAACGCACTAGCCAGGCATGCCGCTCACTGCCTAAACCCCAAATTCAAATTTTTAGTGCTAGAAAAAATCAACACATTTAGTGAAGAATCCAGCACACCTTTAGAAGTTAGGGAACTGAAGTGGCAGATTAAGCTGAGTGCAGATAACCACCCAGGTCTAAACGGCAGCCTCAACATAAAGTGCCTACTCAAGTGGATCAGGTAATTGTAACCCTACTACCTCCCACTTGCACACGTCATAATGACATCATGTTCTTGTATTTAAACTCTGTTGGAACGCACTTGTACAGATTTCTGATGAAGTTCGACTAATTTGTAAAAATAAAACGAACGAAAGCGCTCAAATCTCACTTCGGTGTCAGTGTAATGATTCCTCCTTAAAACAAGACTAGCCTCTCAGTCTCGTATTTTCAAATAGTTTTGCTTCCGCAAGTGCGCTTACTTTCGCATAGTATATATATATATATATATATATATATATATATATATATATATATATATATATATATATATATATCTCAATAGATAGATATATTTATTATATTAATTTTAACTGAGTCAGTAGTAGGCATCCATTATATTACTGAAACGAAGACTTACATATATGTCAGTTCACAATTGCAGTATTCTATCTTATACTATTTTTGATGCATATAAAAAAGTATATACCACTTAAGCAAATGCAGTGAAATCATTACGTTACCAAAGACAAGACTGGCAGATATGTATATGCATAACTGCAGTAGTCTATTCTAAGCTATTTTCTTTAATGGTTATAAGGAAATATTTTTAGAGCATTGTACCAGAATGAACTGCAATCAAATAATTATATTACTGCAAGCAAATTTAATGGATATGCCAATATAAACTGCATTATTTTGTCTTTAAGTGATTAATTGTAATATTTATAAATGCTGTTTGTTCTGAATTTTAGAAACATACGGAATTCAGAGGAACAGACTACCCTTCCAAGTACTCACAAGTTCTTCCCATGTGAATTCATTTAAAGTATGCATAAGCATTGTTCATATCCTTCTTCCCAAGTACACAAGCACTTTCCAAATGAGTACTTATTATGTGAAATAAGCACTTCCCATACACAAATTTTACTTCAGTAAAGATTTAATTATAATTGTAATAATTGTAATTCTGTGCAAACAAGCCATAACTCACATGCAGAGGTAATAGAGGTATTTAACTTCAAAATGTATGCCGCACTGCCTTTTATTTCTTTTAAAATCAAGTGGCAATTTTTTGGATTTCCTTCTAAGGTTTAAGAATAAATTCTGGAAGCCCACTGTTAATTTGTTGACATGCTACCTGTATGGAAAGGTATGTCTGATATCTAATAAGTCATTATCATGATCATGGTGTAGCACAATTTCATTCACGTCAATGGATTATAATTGGAGTAAATTGTTATATTATATTTGGGTCTATATTAAAATCTCAAAGTCTGACAATATCGAATACGATATTGTCGACATGAGAATACTGAAAGCACACTATATCGAATGTTTAAATGGAAAATCTCCATAGGAGGAGATTTCCATTTACTTCAATGTCGTGCATTCTTGGAGTTGGTATATTTAAGAAGGGGAGGTGTAGGGGGTGCAGGGGGGCTTGCCCCCCTGCCAGACCTCCCAACCATTCGGAATTGCTCGTTTTTTACTGAGTTTTGGGGTCCAAATGAAGGGGTGCCATGATTCCCAAGTGGCACCCCTTCATTTCCGATTTTTTTGCTTTTTTTTTTTTAATTTTGCGCGATGACGTCAGTTCCATCAGGCTACCAGCCAGTAGGAGTTGAGCTCAAGGAGCTCACATCATCATTTCCGGCTGTCCGAAATTGAATTGTGAGCAGGCGTTAATGGGAATAGCAGTGGAACTTGTTTTGTAAGCAGGGATAATAGCAGAAAACTGGAACAGCAGAGGAACTTGCTAGCAGGCAGAATTGCAAAGCTGGAACCGCAGAAGAACTTGTTTGTGAGCTGGGATAATGGCAGAGGAACTACTTGTTTTCAGGATAAGCTTGAATGTGTGTGTGCATGTGTGTGTGTGTGTGTGTGTGTGTGTGTGTGTGTGTGTGTGTGTGTATATATATATATATATATATGTATGTAAAATGGGGAAAAAAGCCCAATGTCCCTCTAGCCACCACCATTTTTAAGCTGACTGTTATACACATTACAGGTTATGCTGTCATACTACCATATTTACTTATTTTCATGTATAATTGCTAAGCCCTATTTTAGTGCATTTCTTAGTTTTGTTCTGTGCCTCTCACCACCTGTTGCCTGTTACATTTTGCAACATAAGATATTTACATTTTACACTGCAGACTAGTTTTCTCATACAGAGTTATGATCTGCCATGCTATTTCTGATGTCTGTGAATATCGGCTAATGCCTACACACTGACTAGTGCATTTATTTGATATACAACTTTTAAGTTTTTAACCAAATACAGCTCAAAGCAGTCATGATCTAAACTTAAAATATGTATATGCTTTCACTATAAGTCATGAAACAAACTGCAAATATAGTTTAAAGTCCAGATTTTGATAATATTTTATGTTTGCTACTAAATGTGGCTTTGAGAACTGTTTACTAATGTTTAAAAATGTGAGTGTAGGTATGGACTTCCCACTCCATTGGTCGTATTTATACTTTCAAAAGTAATTTGTTTGTTGTTTGTTGCACACTTCTAGTAGAGCTTTTTACTGCTGCAAAAATCGTTTTTTGCATTTTTTTCTAAGCAAATTACAGTACTGGTCAGGACTTTATTCATAACTACATCTTTGATGCTGAGGGTAATCTGGACCCTGCAAACCATGGCATAGACTTGTTCTGAGATACGCTTCCTCTTAAGAGCTATTAAGTGATTTAAATGAAAAAAGCATGCACATCTAGAGTTAGTTTTGTAGTCTGGCCTGTAGATGGCAGCATGAATAACAATAATTATTTATTGTTATTCTGTGTAGAGATAAATAAAATACATCACACTCTGTATCACATTCTGAGCTTTGTCCAGATTTATTTTGTGCTAAGAGTTGAGAGCTATGATGAGAAGGAGTTGAGAGCTATGATGAGAAGTGATAACGTTTTTTTTTTCCTGCTAAGAGTTGAGAGTTTTGTTCTGAGCTTTGTCCAGATTTTTTTTGTACTAAGAGTTGAGACTATGATGAGAAGAAAGAACATTTTTTTTTCTGCTAAGAGTTGAGAGTTATGTTCTGAGCTTTGTCCAGATTTTTTTGACCTTTTGTCCCCTCCCCCCAAAAATGAAATTGAAAATATGTGCAAGCTGCTTAGCAAGATGCCTATGGCTTACATTACTGACATTCTATTTATAGTGTGGGTGTGGAAGCAGACTTCTATGATGGAAATGTTCTGAATTGGACAGTTTTTTTCATTATTGGTTCATGTGGTTTTTTTTATTGCCTACAGTACAGCCTACTGGTAAAATGTTCAAACAATAAATTTAAAATGCGCTCTAACAAGTGTGTTGTATTATACAAGGAATATAATTTAATAAAGTAAGGAAGGTGTATAAAGAAAATAACACATGTATGTTTCTTGTACTGTGTGCAAGGGGCCAATGATTTGAAAACTGACCAAAGATATTCTTTATCCACCACTGGCCAGATGCATTTTCTTTTCTTTGGATGTGGTGTGGGCTTCAATGCTGTTTCAAAGAATGTGAGTTTCAAGGGCAGAGAAGTTTTAATGTCAAGCCTATTTTCATTGTGAGACAGTATTGCTTTGTTTACCAGATGATGTTTGTTACTGTTTTTGCATTTCTGTGCTGTGAAATGTAAAAATAAAATCCAAATAATCATTGTAGAAGTAAAGCAGTATGCATGCATTAGTGTTTATGGTAAACGGGGCGAAATAGCCAGGTAATGGGACATTGGAATGGCTGCAGGGGGACTCTGGTATCATATTTTTGCTGTCCGTTCTTCAGTTTATGTTTGAAAGTTGGTATCCCACAATTCCATTGGGGTGGGTGGGGTTATGTATGCAAATTAGATGTTAATCAGTGTACAGACTTGCACCTATTTTTCATGGGCCTTGTCCAGATTTTTGATGTTTCCAGGTTGAGAGGTATACCCCCTGCCTACACACTATTTAGTTGTTTTTTTTTTTTTTTTAATTTAGTATTTTTTTTTTTTTAGATTCGATGGTTTAAAACTTCGATCACTAAAGTTCGATCTTTAGTGATTCAAAGTTTTAAACCTTCAAGATTATAATATAGACCTATTATATTTTACTAGTGAAATACAACTTGATCATACGGAGATCTGAACACTTTCCATATGCTACATGAAAGCATTTGACATAGTTCATAGGTTCACAGGTACTTACTATGACTGATCTATGAGGAAGTTAAAGAGACCTAGTCTCACAATCCCATGGTAGTTTTCATCTCTTTTATTTTCCATACAAATAATCTAGTGATGGGCCAAGCAAGGATATGTTGGGACATTTACATGTTTCCATTTGCAAGGAAATGTCAGGAGTATTTCCTGAATGAATAGTCATTGCTAAATTTATTATCTAATATTAGCAGTCTCTGCAACTGCTTGTAGAAGCTGACAAAATGCAGTTATCAAAATACTCCATCTTAGAATTTTTTTTCTGCTCATTGACAGGACTCATACAATGTTATTCTGCTAATAGACCCAAATAATCATCTGATTAATATATAAACTACTACTAAACCTGTTTCTATGGTTTGGTATTTTAATTAATTAAAAATGACACCATGTGAAAATGGTTAACCTTAAGTAAAACTGCCACACCCTGGAGGTTTTAGTTCCCAGAAAAAAAAAAAAGAATATTACAGTAAATGAAGTTTCAGAAATTGTTTAATGATGTTTGATTTAAAAACCTCCTGACACATCATTATTTCACTCTGTAGACTGCTTATGTTTTAGACAGTATCTGTGAAATCTCTTAGGCCTATATGAAATGAGTAAAATGTGAAAATTTACACTTAGGATGAGTAATAGCAAACTTTGCCAAAGTAAATGCACTAATTATATGGCAATGCCAAATTTTTTGTGATGAGGCAGTTTTTTTTTTCTTTTCTTTTATGTATTTAAGCCGGATACTCTCAGATTTATTGACAATAACATTTAAACAATGTACCATGTTTTTCAGTTTACAGAATGCCTTTTGACCTATTCTGGCTTCCGGCTACATTTAAGTGCTTCATAGACATTTTACTCCAAGGAAAAGAACTGCATTCTTTTGCAGGTTTACATGATGTCACCATGTTTCCTGTACTTTGGAGGAAAGCAGATAACATCTGATTAATATAGCTTATACTTTCTCACAAGCAGGTGCATCTTCATATATGTCTATGTTCCAGCTTGCCTTGAAGGAAGAGATATTTTTGGCAAGATAGTAGAGGATGGAAATTAGTTGTTTTGCCTAAGAAATCAATAAATTTGCAGAATACTCAATGTCACAGACTGAGAGAAATGTATCATTAAGCATACACAGGGAAAACCACTTGCAAAATGAAAGAGAATTTTATGAAGTTCATCCTTAGTGCCTCAATTTTTTTTTCAAAATCATTTGTCTTGTCTCAAAAAACCCTAAAATATGAGTCTGAAAAGTGCCATGCTTGGACTAGTCAGAAGTATAACATCCAATAGTCTACATTATATATTACTTGTCTGGAAATTAAAAATGCAGTCATAGAAAAGGAGTATTATGCATAGCATGTGCCTTTGACAACTTTATCATTTGGATTTGGTTCTAAATATAAAGGACAAACTCATCCAGGTCACATTCCATTAGTTTGCCTTCATAAAGATTCCATCATAAATGTTTTCCAAATTGTTTTTTTGAAAACCCTGATCAAGTGTTTTTTTTGGGGGGGTTGCTCCTCCCACTAGTAAATATCTCCTCTGAGTTTGTACCATTTTAGAGGGAAGGGACAATCTCAATAAATAAGGTTTGGCTACAAACCAATTTGTCCAGGACCATCTTCAGAAGGGGGTTAGATAAATATATTAGTGTGATTTAGGAGGGTGGGGGGATGAATGGAAGGAGGGATGATTGGGAGGGAATGAGATAAGGATGGGAAGGGGCTTAAGGGCTTTAGGCAGGTGTTGCTGGGTAAGGAATCACATTTTGACGTGAACTTGCTCCAGAGCATGATTACACCCAAGACGACCTATGAGAACTTTGGTAGTCAGGTAGGCCTTAGAGTTGGTAGTTGTGTGGGGAGTGAGGTGAGTGTGGTTTCAGGTCTATTGGGGCCCTAGTGGTGAAGTTGATGCTTTGGGTTTTAAGTTTGCTACAGTGATTTGTTAAGATTAAACATTAATCTGCATTTTTGTGAGTGTGGATTTTTTTCCTCATCGTGCGGTTTGTTGGCTAGTAATATTAGTATAATAACATTTACTTAGGTTGGAGTTGCGTTGATTGGGGTACAATTGGGTGCAATTTTTTTGTTTCATCTTCAGCACATATATATGTGTATGTGTAGCGTGCTTTTTTCGGCATGTGAAGTATGGTGGAGCGTAGCTTACTGCCATAGTTGAAATTGCGTGTCTGCCTTAACTATGTATTGAATGCTTGATCTGGTTTGGTTTGGTGTCGTGGGCATTTGTATGGCTCTCTACTGACTCCTGTGTTCTTGCCGTTTAACTTCATTAGGCATGACCACATGTGCCATCCACTTTCTAAGCTGTGAGAGCTATGTAAATAAAAAAAAAATCTCCTGCTTTCACTGCATTCAACTGAGCTCTGCATTTTATGGTAGGCTGTACACATATGATGCTTCCTACATATGGGTGCATTTGCATTTGAAAAGATTGCAGCCGTTGACATGGTGTTTCTGGGGAGAGACTGAGGACCAGTGTTAAAGGGTTAGTACCATGGGACAAATGAAAGGGTGTGTATTGATTTGGATATTTGTTTTCTGTTAAAATGTAAAACACAGTGGGGTTAAAGTTGGCTAGTGGTCATTGGTGGCTGTGCAGTTGGAAAATGGGATGTTTTGTGCCCAGGCAAGAGACATTGCTGCTGTTACAGGACAGGAAGTTTTGTTTGGTCTCTGGGTGAAAGGGGATTACTGCTTTTACAGAGTGTTGGTTGGTTATTGTGCCACATTCTGGGCTATATTTACTCAGTGGTGATTGGTGGTGGCTTTTGCAGGCTCTGAGTGTGTTAGTTGGCTAACACTGTGCATGAGTGGTGTGGAGCTAATAGGCAGAGCCATGTGCTTTCTCCTCACACAAACCCACACTCAAAAAGGCTTGTCATAAAAAAAAAAAAGACATGCATTGGGTTTCTGGTTTCGGTTTGCAGCTTTGCAGATGCTTTCTTTTGCCTTGCTGCTGGGGTTCAATTGGTGCCTATTCTGGTGTGGGGCACATCAGTGGAATCCAGTTATTGTGGTGCATTTTGTGGGGTTGAAGCCTCTGTGGTTACGTTGATCACATGATGTAATTCTGGGAGCTGCAATGCTAGAGTGCAGTTTACATCTGTGATCATATCACTCAACTGTCCAGATTTTGCTTTATATTTTGGTCTGTTCCTCATATAATGGTTTGCTGAGAAATCATTGAGGACTGATACCACTAAATAATGACATACTCCTGAGTTTCAGACTTCATATCTGTCGAAAAATGCATACCATCACAAAAAACTTTAATTTTAGCAACTTTCTATGTTAATGAGTAATATTTAAAAATTGTCTCTATTTGGGCATTGGTCCCTCGTTATTTTTGGCACTGCCCACATTTTTAGTGATAAGTGGTTGAGAGGTATGTCAGTGATTACTTTTTGGCTGTGGTTGTATGAGCAAGGTATTGGTCCTGTTATTGTTGGTTGATGCTCGAAATAATAGTTATAAGTTGGAAGATCTGGATGGTTGTGTACATATATATTATATATATGGATAGCTACGTGGGATGCTGGTGGATGACTTTACTGTGGGGTGGGTTTAGACAGATTCTGAAATGCTAATCCAGACTAACTTGGCATATGTGATAGTTGTTTTTTTTTCTTTGTTTTTGTTTTTTTTTTTGCTGGTGTTGGGTTGTCTGTGTTTAACTTAGTAGCTATTCCGAGTTGAGTTTATTGAGTGGGAGAACAATGGAGCTGAGTAATTTTCTGGTGCTGGAGTGTTAGCCATGTACCTCCTCATTTGGCTCTTATTGTTGGGTATATAGTCCTGGCTTCACAGTGCATTTGTGAGGTATTCACAGGCTTAGTGGCAGCTGTGAGCAGCATTCATGGTTGCGCAGGTGCAGTGGTTGTTGTTTGTTGATGGTCATTTGGATGGATTTGTGGAACTATGGTATTTGTTAGGAATATTTTAAGTTTTGCAGTCATCTTGTGAGTAAATGGGCTGCCTCATGGTGTTGATAGCCGGGAAGTTGTGGTAGTATTGTGTGTATCGCAGGAGCAGTTCCTGGGGGGGTGGGTTGAGGGGGAGAAGGAGGGGGTAAAAAGCTGGGGTTAAAATCTTTAAGATGAGCACAGGGTCTAGTCACTCTATTTGCCAGGGACTTGGTTCTGCTCTTGTCATTTCCAGTTTTTCGCTGGAGTTATTGGGGTGGTGATGTAGTTGGGAGCAGCTTTGTAATTTGACATGCCCAGAGTGTCTGTTTGAGATTTTCAGAGGCTATGAGGCTCCTGGGTCTGTGTTGTGTAGTCAGGTAGACTTTTCTTTGGGCATGTGGTCGTTGGCCCCTGGGGGAGCGGGTTCTCTGGGGCATGGGCATCCATGGATTTTTTCCTTGGGGGGGAATTCACAGGGCCATACTCAAAAAATACAAACTTCAAAACCATAATCAAGTGGGAAGCTTCGCCCACCCACACCCCCAGACATTGTGGGATGTGCCCCTCACACCCCACCTAACTAAATATACCAACTCCAAGATCACTCTATATTGGGGAAAAGGGCAATTACCGATAAAGACTGACTGAATTTTTTTCCCAGGGGGGGTTCGCGGGTGTGGCCACTCATGCTTTGGAGCATTTTGCTCTTTGGGGGTCAATGGTTGTATGTTCGAAGGAGGGGGACTCTTCAAACATGTAATATAGACCCGAGGCTCCTTGGGTAATGGGTTCTTGACACATGTGTGTGGTCCTAACTTTAGGTTCATAAAAAAAAAAAAAGAGGGGAGGTGGGGTTAATGCAGGACTCCTTTTACTGTTTGTGAGTGCCCTCGAGACTGGGTTAAACGGTGCATGAATATCTTATATTACAAATCAGTAGCCTGCAACTCATCAGGAGGGGAAAAAGAAACTGGCAGGTAAGCAAGTAGATCAGTTGGAAGAGGAGGCAAGTATGGCAATGTTCGAGTGGGACACATTGTAATAGGGGCTGCATGAAGAGACTATAAGTAAGGTATGTCTTGAACAGAATACAGTGAAAATTACATGAGTACAGTATTAGTTCATGATATGCAGTACCCAGGGTGTGTCTTTTTTCATAAAATAGTAGTTTTCCAGCATATTGCTGGCCATGGAATATTGAAATTGGCAATTAATGGCATACATGGGGTTTTAGACTTCATATAATTCACTTTAATGCAAATGAAAAAGTTTTTGAGAGCAATATTTAAAATTTTATCTGCACAGAATGTCCAGGTCATTGTGTCATGTTTTGGCCAATTTTTGAATATCATGGTTACCAGTTAACTTGCAATAGTTATGATATAAAAAAAAAGATACAATAATTTGTCCCTTATTTTGGGTCTTTGTCCCACTTTTAGTTATAGTTGTCCAGATGTTTGGCTAAATTGTTGAGAGATGGTTCACACTTAATTTTACTGTTATTTGCCTATAAATTTCAGAGGCTTTACATTTGTCTTTACATTGCAGATGGTGGTGCTCTGATGGGTTTTTCAGCTGCTGCAGTGCTATGCAATGAGGTCACAGTCAGTCAGCTCAGAGTCGTATCAACTGATGGTTCAAAGAACATTGTCATCAGGTGATGGATGTTGTTGCAAAGGGGTTTTGACTGCTGGACTTGCATAGAGTGTGGTCACAGTGGGGGAAGCATAGAGGGGATGGCAGTTAGTGACCTGAAGCAAGGGGGGGTTTGAATTGTAATGGTGCCTGTTGCAGTGGTTGCCCCAGTTGCCAGAGTTGGGGCTCAAAGAGGCCCAAGAGGGGAGCTCAAGTGAGCAGTCAGTGACCTGAAGAAAGTGGATGTCAAAGGTAACTGATGTTCCAGTTGCGGGAGTTGTGTGCAATGTGATTGCACCTAAACTTACTTTATTTGGGTTCATTGAGGCCTGTCGGGCTTGGTGTAGTTTGTGGCAGTGACTGGGAAAGTGAGGAAGAAGTAAGTTGGGGCAGGGTAAAACAGGGTTTGGGGATGGTTATGGGAGCCTGGGGCTCCTACAAGTGGGGTGGAGTCACAACACCCAGTATCATAGGAAGTTACTAGGCTATTGTCTTAAGGGCTCTTTGCATTTTGTTTACACATATTATAGGAGGTGTTGGGTTGGGGGGCATAATTTGGGTTTTTTATTTTGGTTTGGTGAATGATAGGATGGCGGGACAATTGGGGATGCTGAGTATTTGGAGTTTCAATTTAACATCGAATAGGTTTAGTGGGCATTGGAGATTAGAGTTTACTTCACTTGTGTAAGATGGTAGTGGGATGGCTTGTGTTGTCTGTTTGTGGAAGTGTATCACATTGCATTAAGATTAAAGGTTTTCTGCAGGGGTTTGGGGCACTTTTAATTAAAGCATATGGTAGGGGAGGTGAGATTACTTAGGTGTGGGTTATAGCGGTCAATGGGAAGAATTTTGTTGGGAAAGAGTTAGTTATTTGACAGGCTTGGGAGCAAGGTAAGGCAGTTCAGTTGGCTAGAAAAATGTAGATATGAGTACTTCAGTTGCATGGATGACAAGGTTAAGTGAATTAATTTGGTTAGTGGTCATTGGTTTGAAGGGTTGGGGTAGGTTGAGAGGGAAGATTGATGGACTTTGACTATTGTCAAGAAGGGTTTTATTGCAGGGGCTGGTATTGAGATATGGAGTTCAATGGGTTACAGTTCTGTGGCATTTATGTTATGGCTGTAGTTAGTCATTCTGAAAGTGTTTGTGGGTGAGCAAAGGCTAGGATGGTCATTTTGTTCTACACTTATGCTGGATAGTTGGGGTGATGGAAGGATTGCTTTTGGACTTTATTATATAGGGCTGCTGTTATAATGATGGTAGGCAATTGCCCTTCTTTGATTTTATGTGGCATTGGGTTTGATGTATTTGGTTTTGTTTACGGCAGGTAATGTCGCAGGGCTCATTATGCTATTAATATTGGTAATTGGGATGAGTGAGAAGTTAGTTAATATACAGAAGTTACACAAAGATATGGTTTTATTTTAGTATCGGAAAGGCATTGTTGGTTTATTTAACTGTTAGTGAAGTGGCGGCATTTGGTGCTTATATGACAGGGCTTTTGGGCTTGCTAATAGAGATTCAGTTGGATTTAGAGAAGATGGGTACACTGAGCGATGTTTGGCTGAACCACCCTTACCCTTTTTATGGGTGCTAAGGTTGTTGAAATTTTGGTAGGAAAGAGGGGGAACAGCCTCGTCAGGCTGGTGAGCAGAGAAGAGGGACAGGCTTGCCCTCTTCTTTTCCCCCTCTGGTGTTTGGATGTTCATTTCAATGAGTTGGGAGAGGAAAGTGAGCAGTTGGAGGCTGCTTGATAAATAAGCAAGTGGTGGTAAGGATGCTGCTTATTTGGTTGGAGGCATAATTCAATAAATGGTGTATGAAGTGAGTTGGATGCTGTTTCAGAAGTAAAGTAAGTGAGTAGAGATATGGATGCTGCTTACTGGGTCAGGATGAGTAAGGTCACATTGTCCTAACTTAATTGGTTGGGCGTGTAATTCAGTAAATGAGATATGAAGTGAGTTGCTGGACGCTGCTTCAGAAGTAAAGTGAGTGGGTGGAGGTATGGACATTGCTTACTGGGTCAGGATGAGTAAGGTCACTCTGTCCTGATTAACATTACATGGATGCTTATGCTGTGATTAAAATCAACAATATTATGTTCATTTGTAATTAATAAATATTGGTTATCGAAGTTATGTTATGAAAGTTTAATTAAAGTCGTCAAATGTCATTCGGTGTGATGTGTTTATTGAAGTGGACGGGGACAAAAAAGGGTGGTGATGTGTTTGCCATAAATAATAGTTACCATATAGTTTACAATTACATCAATGTCAGTAAAATATGGTCCATAACTTCTTAATACACATTCTTGACATGAAGGACAAACATTATTGTGTCATGAGGTTTTATCTTTTGTTTGCAAGCTTATAGCAACACTGGGCAATATTGTCTTATGAATTGAATTCTGGGCCATTTTCTCACTAAACTCCCTATATCTGGGACAGTCAAGGATAGTGCCTAAGAAAACAAGTACATGTACTTTTGTAAGTATGCTGGTAGTTGCAGAAGTTTGACAATATGTGAATATTTATTTCACTATGCTCTGGGTTGTCATGTTAGAGAGAAATTATAAAGGAAAGGCACAGCTAAATTACCCATGACAAATCCATAGCATTAAGGGCCACACACCAAGAATAAATAATTCTTAGTTTATATTTCTCATCTTTTGTTCTGCATTAAAAGAACATAAAGAGAAAGCTGCACAGAAAATAAAGAAAATGTATCTGTAACTGATCCTTTATGTCAGATTTATCTCAGTGATATGAGATTTGTGCTTTGTGTGTACACAGTCTTAGGTTTAATCCTCTAGATCTCCATCACAGACACTTATCTAAAGCTTTTTTTAAAGAAAAAAACTGTACATCTTTACAGTAAAAGTCAGGCAAAGTTATAGAATGTGAAAAAAGCAGATGTCATTTATTTGTTTGTAAACTAGAACTCCCTAGAACTTACTTTTTTTAAAAACTGGAGCAGTATCACCGTGAAGAGCTAAAGAGTTTTAAGTGCTTAATATGGAATAATTTTTCATATTTTAAGAGTGTACTTATTTAAAAACAAATTGTTTGATGTTTTTTTTATTTTCTGGCATACTGACTGAATGTACATAAATTGAAAACTGCTGATGTCATCAGTTTAAAAGATTTTAATAGTGCAAAGATTTAAAATAGTACTTAGATGTTCAAAACTAAGCAAAAACATTTAGAAAATTATATTAAAGGGCATTTATTCTGGCAACTGAAGAAACTAAAAAAGAAATGATGGTAGGCAGATGGCAGGAAATGACAAGTCTAATGAAATATTGGCAATATTTTACTTGAGGGCCTCACCAGATGCGCAGTAGCAAGCCCCACCCAAAACCCACCCCCGTGATATGTCATTCAGGAATATGCATTCCCTCCGAAGCACACTCACATGTAATATTACAATAAATAAAACAGTAAAGCGTTGTCTTCAGAATCAATTTATTAACAGTCACCACCTTGTTTGCCATGCAACTTTCTACATGTTTTACAGCTTCTAGGCTTACATTTCTCTTTATTTCTACAGTTCCAGTTTTTCATACACTTTTACCTCATCTATAATTTATAAAACGGACAACTGAGAATTATTAACTGCATCTGTTTTTTTTCCACAGTTAAATCAACTTTTCTCAACAGTCTACCCAATATGTGATCCCTTCTGATGCCATAGACTGTGTGCAGGATTCACGATAACTTGCACGGAGTCTAAGAGTAGAGTAAGACTCCATGCAGCCATCGCTATCCAGGAACAGCCTGTATGTGCGTGTAAGAGAGCACCTAAAATGGCTCTTAGACGGACAGAGCGTGGATATGCTAATTACCTCACTTGCAGCCGAAAGGCATGCAAATGAGGTAATTTCGCATTCCAGGAAGCAGAGACCTGCCCATGTAAGAGCGTGTTGTCTGCAGAAATGTACTCAGTTGACAACTGAATACCATTCTGCAAATAACACAATGGAGCCTTGTCAGCTCGAAATAAAGGTTGCATATGTTCCAGGCAGCATGCCAATGGCCAAATATGTGGCCACTGGCAACGTACCCCGATGCAAAAATAAAATAAAAATGCTTTTTTTCCCGGTGATCGCCGATGTTTAAACGTAGCGCAGCGCCGGGCAAATGGGCTGCATTATAAAAAAACAGAAAAATAAATGGGTTTTATGCAAAGCATGAATTTACAATGTAAGGGAATAGCAGGCTGAAAACAACATTGCCACCGAGTAGGGGTTGCTAAGGGGGGAAGCTGAGTGTAAGACATGTAACTAAGCATTAGTAGGCAATCCTATGTAAATGAGTGGCAGGATTGTGAATCGTACTGTCACATAGGAAATGAGCACATTCCGTGCAGTGTAGGAGTAGGATAAGGGGGAGTAACAGAGTAGGAGATAGGTGACATCACAGGGGGGAATGTATGAAAGAAATGAAGCTCACTGGAGCACAGTGGCATGTGAAAGATGTCAGTCACACATCATGGAAAGAGGAGTGTCAACAAGTAGGCATGGGAAAGCCAAGAAATGGAAGGTGTACACTATGGATAACACCAAAGTTTCTTGCAGGTCGTGCATGAACGAATGTGCACGCTGGTAGGCACGAGTAAGAGAGATTGCGCGCGTGTAAGCCTGAGTGCGTGCATTTAAGGCAGAATAAGCATGTAGGAGCCTGTTTAAACACCTGTAAGCTTGTTTGCACTAGTGTGCGCGCGTTTTAACCTGAATAAGCAGATTCTAGTCCATCTAAGCATGTGTGCACGCATGTTAGCTGCTGTGAGCGTGTTTTCGCTGGTAGGCACGTCGCTCCCCCCTGAGGAAACAGAAAGGAAAAAGGAAGCACGAGAAATAGTAGGAAGCTAGCAGGGAATACTGGTAGAGCTAGCAGGTGAAAACAATCAGAAGCAGGCAATTACACAGGCAGAACAGTAGCCCACCCCAGCACTTAAAACTCTGCAAACAACAGTGCAGTATGTTTCCCTCAACAGACACTGCAACAGAGGAGTAAGCTATTAGAAGTGAAAACTGAAAAAGCTTCACTGAGACCAAAAATGCTAGAGGCTGCCATAGCTGTTATAAGGAGACATATGCAACTTGCTGAGGGTGGTGACTATGCAAATACTGCCAGACAACCCACAGTGAGGAGACGGAGAAGAGTGTACAGGCCCAGGGTCACCTACCAGGGGTTACATGAGCTGTATATAGTGGAGAACTATAGAGTGGACAGAGACCTCCTACAGCAAATTGTTGAGCTGTGCAGGTCACACCTCACACACAGAACCAACAGAGGGGAACCAATCCCAGTGGAAACCAAGGTTTGTGTTGGCCTAAGAATACTAGCAACAGGTACCTTCCAGAGACCAACTGGTGATATGATGGGGATATCATAGGCATCAGCATCCAGGGTACTACACCAGTTCCTGGATGCCATGTTAGCACATGTCGGTGATCATGTATATTTCCCCAATTCCCATGAGGTATTGGCCAGCAATATGCATCTCTTCCAGCAAATAGCGGAATACCCTGAGGTAGTGGGTGCAATAGACTGCACGCATATGCGCATCAAAACACCAGCTGGTGAGCGGGGTAGGGCCTACATTAACCGCAAGGGCTTCCCCTCCATCAACTGCCAGGTTGTGTGTGATGCCCAGGGCATAATAATGAATGTGTGTGCTGGCTGCCCTGGAAGCTACCATGATTCCCATATCTGGCATTTGACGCAGCTGTACCAGACATTTGCCAATGGGGACATCCCACATGGTCACTTAGTGGGGGATGCTGGCTACACACTGGAGCTGTGGCTGATGACACCCATCAGAAATGCACACACACCTGAACAAGAACGCCATAATGAAGCACATGCACAAACACAAAATATAATCAAGCGTGTGTTTGGGCTGCTCAAGTCATGGTTCCGGTGCCTGGACACATCTGGTGGAGCCTTGCAATATTCACCAACTACATATACCCAAATTGTCATGGTATGTGCTATGCTACATAATATGATTCTGCGAAAACAGCTGCAGCAGGACCAGCATAGGGCTAGGCCAAACAGCCCCCCACCATTGCCAAGCCAATCACAGGCAGAGCGTGACTCGGAGGAGAAACAACCTGACCCTGCTCCAGTAGGCAGAAGGAGGTGTGCCCAGTATACCTTGGCCTTGGCAAAGAGGCAACACATAGCACATACACTGGCTCAGTAGGAACCCTGGAAATGATACCTCTCTCTGACTCACACATATAGTAAAAGGGATGCCTAAGTTGACACAACCTGCTTTCAAACATGTACAGGGAGTGTAGTATGTGCCTCCAACATAGACAGCCCTGCAGCACCACCTGAGGAATGATTGCCATGTGTTAAGCAATGTAACACCATGTAGTATATGCAATCTTGATGACCCTGACTAACATCCTACCCTCACCAAGCATGATGCCACAATATGAAGACAAGATGATCAATTACAATAATTGACTTAAGTATTGTTGCTAGTCAAAGGGGATCCAATGCGTATCAGCCTGCGATGACATGCTGAGCAAGACACGATGCTCCACCTGCTAGGGATGGCATGCACCTATCACTCCTGGCCTTTTCGATACTGGCAAAGGCTGTTGTCACCACCACCGTGCCTTGAATAGGTAAGGCTCAAAACACAAACACACCTCCATAGGTATCACAAGGGATAAGAACCTAGACGTAATGCTACCCAATGCCAGAAGTCTAAACTGCAAGATGCATGCAGTCCAAACTCTCCTCATCATGGAGAATGTTGATATTTGTTCTGTAACAGAAACCTGGGTCAAGGCTCACAAAAGCACCCTAACACTACCAGGTTACACCTCATACCATGCTTTACAGCCCCAAAACATGGAACAAACTACAAAAGGAGGGTGACTATCAATAATTGTCAAGGATAACCACACCCCAGGTTGGTACCACAGCAAGAAACAGCATGGACTATCCACAGGAAAGTAACAGTGGCTAAAACTGCCTCCAAGTTTGTAGCCTGCTACAGACCACCCTCCTAACGCCAGGAAAAGCACTTGGCCTACTTCAGAACACATGAAAATATCAAGGTCTCTCCAAACAACATTATGCTGGGTGACTGAAAATACTCAAACATAGACTGGGAGCATTATTCTAGCTCCAACACCCTAGGCCAAAGGTTCCTAGAATTCATAAACCAAAATGCTCAGGAACAACTTACCACTCCCACAAGAGGGGTAAGCATACTGGATGTGATAATCAGCAACATGGGTACTCTATGCCCAGATGAGAAGTGTATCCCTCACTGGTAAGATCAGACCATAGAGTAATCTCACTGGATATTCACATCCTGACCCCAGTCCCTGGGCAGAAAACCACAGTGAAAAACATGTGTAAAGCAAATGTTGCACTCCTCCAAACTGATGTGGAATCCATTAAAGGCCTTGTGCCTGTGGAAAATATGGGCCAGACCTCAGAACCCTTTATAAATGCATTCTATGAACACTGTCAGGAATGCATGGATTATGCAATCCCAAATAAAACCAAGACCCAATTCCATGCACGCAGACATCTGGCCTGGTGGACCCCAGCCATTACCAAACCATGCAAGAGAAGGAGGAAGCTACTATATGATAGAGCAAAACCCAAAAAGGGAAGTAATCTCTGATCAGTAGTATGGCAAAAAACTATGGCCACACATAAAATCCTCTAAGGCCAGCTGCAACATGTTGAATCTGGGAATATTGAGGCAATGTTACACCTGCCCCATATACACAGACAACCCCCTCCTCCCCCCAACAAATACAAATATATGTGAGAGATGCAACTATTTATCCAAACTGGAGGCCGAGCTCTCTCAACTCAGTACTGGCAAAACCAGTCAGGAGGAGAAGGTAACCACACACACCACAAACCCAGTCTCACATAGACCTATCACAACTGCAAACCAAAGACATAAACACACAAAAACATTC
This sequence comes from Protopterus annectens, assembly GCF_019279795.1. NCBI lineage: Eukaryota > Metazoa > Chordata > Ceratodontiformes > Protopteridae > Protopterus > Protopterus annectens. The sequence goes on along the minus strand of NC_056727.1, from coordinate 1,038,914,001 downwards.
CTGGAGGCTCTAATTAAAAATCTACCAAATCAACAGAGGCCTCCAAAGCAGACACCCAAACAACCACCACCTCAAAACATAGCACATGCAACACATAGTTCACAAAGACAGTGTGCCAAACAGTCACAGCCCTTAAGGACAAACAACATGCCTGATACACTTGTAATAGGTGACTCCATAGTCAGACACACTGATGTCCCGCTCACCAGACTGAACAAGGAAAAGGTTACGGTAAGCTGCCTGTTGGGCGCCAGAATCCACCACATAACACAAGCACTCAGGTCACTCCAAAGCAAGTACAAATATGACTCAGTCATTGTCCATGCTGGTGTGAATGACCTGAGACGTACCTCCCTGGACTACATGAAAAGAGACATAGAGGAGCTCTCTGATTATATAGCCCAGGCCGGTATGACCCTGACCCTGAGCAGCATCTTACCCTCATCAAGAATGATGCCACAGTACAAACACAGAATGATCAGCTTTAACAATTGGCTCAATTACTGGTGTCATTCCAAGGGGATCCAATGTCTGTCTGCTTGGGATGACATGCTTGACAAGCCACGTTGCTTTGCCAGGGATGGCTTGCTCCTGTCACCCCTGGGCTTCTGGATATTGGCCAAGGCTCTTGCCACCTCCATAGTGCCTTTTTTAGGCAAGGCTCAAAAGACAAACCCACCTCCCTAGAAAACATAAGTGGAAAAAAAATAAGGGTAATGCTGCTCACTGCCAGAAGTCTAAACCTCAAGATGCAAGCTCTCAAGGCCCTCCTCAGTATGGAGAACATCGATGTCTGTGCAGTGACGGAAACCTGCATCAAGGCTCCTGAGAGCACCCCAGCACTACCAGGTTATACCTCATATCATGCTTTTCGGCCCCAAAACCTGGACCAAACAACAAAAGGAGGGGGAGTATCCATATTCATTAAAGATACCCACACCTCCAGGTTACTGACAATGCATGAAGCATCGGAGACCATCCATGTGCAACTAACGGTATGCAAAACTGACGTACAGTTTGTAGGATGCTACAGACCACCCTCTCAATCCCAGGAACCCCACTCAGCCTTCCTGAAGACACTGGAGAGTATGAATGTCTCTCCAAATACCAAACAAGGTACCCACAAATTACCACATAGGTGGTAATCCATTACATATGGAAGAAGTAATCAGGGACCTAGGGACACAAGTGGACAGTAACCTCTCATTTGACACTCACATTGCCAAGGTGGCTAGGAAGACCTTCTATATTGGCCACCTTATCATGAAAGGATTCATATCTACATCAAGTGAGGTCATTGTGCCCCTATACTCTTCTCTTATCAGGCCCATAATTGAGTACAATGCCCCATTTGGGATGTACTTTACCCGACACCTGCAGCAGTTAGAAAGACCCCAAAAGTACCTCACCAAGAGGATAAAGGGTCTCAAACATTTGTCATATGCTGCCCGGCTGAAGAAACCCCAGCTGTATTCAGTTACATACTGCCTACTCAGAGGCGATGTATGCCCGATGTACAAGGCCATGTCCAATCCAGAATTAATGGACATGCTCCACCTTAGAAAATCCAAATCCATCAGAGCCGCGAGAGCGAGAGATTTGAACCTCAACACATAAATAAATGGAATGCCCTGGAGGGACAGATTCATAACCCAGAGGCTCCCTACACTCTGGAACAGAATCCCAGTCCATGTTAGGCAGAGCCCCTCACTGACTCTCTTCAAGAGAAATCTTGACGAGTGGATGGGGATCGTAGATTTACACCAGGGGTCATCACTGTGTCACTTCTAGACAGAGGCACAGTAAAGTAAACACTAAATGGGCATAATATTCACATTGCAAGGGGTGGCGAAAGCCACACACACTCTGGCTAGGCTTATAAATGCCCTAGGGCAGATAGCCTAGTATGAACCTATGAACCTATGAAGATACAAATTGTACAGGACACTAAGGATAATCACAAGGCTTTCTTAACTGATAGCAGGAATCTTGGTGGGAATTCACAGATATGCTCTGAATTACTCGAATATTACAAACATACACCAAACCCACACACATTGCCAACATCCAACCTGACAGGTTCAGTGCAAACTCCCCCCCCCCCACCAAAATGCCAAATATCTATCCCAGCAGAGTACTGGCCCCCTGACGTTGCAGATGCTGAGGTAACAGCCAGCATCTCCAAAGCAAAACACACAGCATCAATGGTACGAGATGGTGTTCTGGGCTGTATCCAACATGAACTCCAAGAAGAATGGAACACCAAATAACACTACTGCTCAATCTCAGCCTTACCACAGGATATGTACCCAAAGAGCAGTGTACAGCAACAGTGGTCCCTCTCCACAAAGGTGGTGCCAGAATGGATACTGCAAACTATCACCCCAGAATCCTGACAAGCTTGGTCTGCAAAGCTATGGAAAGGATCATCATGGACCTCAGAAATAAAGATATTGGGGACCTACAGACACTGGATCCTACCCAATGTGGCTTTCTTAAGGGCAGATCCTGCCCCTTAAACATCTTTGACTCATTTGAAACAGTCATCAAGGCCATTGATGAGGGGAATGTGGTCCACACAGCCTATCTGGACCTTGCAAAAGCCTTCCATATAATACCCCACTTGTACATTATAGATAAGCTCACCAGCTTAAATATAAACCCATATGTCAATAGATGGGTTGAAAACCTGCTCAAGGACAGAACTGACATGGTCAGAAATGCTGCAGCCATGTCAGACTACAAACCAGCTACAACTGGCATCCCACAAGGCTTGTCCTGGGACCTCCCTTGTTTGGCATATATTTCCCATAGGTACAGGCCAACATGGAAGGACTGTGTCTGAACAAGTTTGCAGATGACTACAAATGGGGCACCATATCTGACCCTCCAGCTGACACAAGCATCCTACCAAAGGGCCACATAGAAACAGACAACTGGTGCCAGAGCCATGTCATCAAGCTAAATGCAGAAAAGTGTATAGTCATCCCCTCTGGAAAAACAGTAAGTGCCCACCAATTACCTCATAGGTGTTAACCCATTAAGTACTTTAGAAGTAATAAGAGACCTGGGGACACAAGTTGATAGATATCTTGCATTTGACAACCATGTGGCTGTAGTGGTTACAGAAACATACCATATACCCACCTAATCATGAAGGTATTCACATCTAGATCAGGGGAGGTCATCGTGCCTCTTCAGTCATCCTTCATCAGCCTCACAATTGATAACAATGGCCCCTGTGGGATGTACCTTAGCAGACACTTCCAGCAACTGGAAAGACCCCAAAAGTACCTCACCAGAAGGATCAAAGAGCTCTAACAGGTGCCATGTGTTGCCTGATTAAACAAACTGCAGCTCCACACAGTGCCATATTGCCTGCCCAGAGGCAATCCGTGCCTGATGTATAAAGCCATGTCCAAGCTGGAATCAATGAACATGCTGCACCTTGTAAAATCTGAATGCCAGTGAGCTATGCACATGAGAGACCTGAACCCCAGCACTGACATAAATAGGACATTATGTAAGTGATTGATCCATAACCCAGAAGCTCCATCCACTCTTGAGTAAACTCCCAGTACAGGTTAGCCAGAGAGTCCCTCATTGACTCTCTTCAAGAGGAATCTTGATGAGTGTATGGGAGATGGTAGGTTTACCCTGGGTATCACTTTTATGTCAAGGGTAGACAGAAGCACAGTATACTAACCTTGAAATATGTCATGGCAAGCTCCAGTTACAATGTGTGTTGAAGGACAAACACACTCTCTGACTAGCATTAGACATGGCCTAGGGCACATAGCTAGTGTTTGTCAATGTCCACCCAAGTTGTGGAATACACTACCAATGTTGGACAAGCCTGGTTTAAGTAGTCCATATCTGAACAAAATGCAACATGGTCATATTTGCACAACTGGCCCTTAACTAGTCTGGTGTGCTCAATATGAATATTTAAAGCAGTGATAGGACTGAAATGCAGGATACTGTCCACCACAGTGAAAGTACTGAACCAGTACACTATACGATATTACAGTGTTTGGTCAGTATGAAAGGATGTTGACAACTGTATGCAAACTATCCCATGGAAACCCTGCAGGCACAGTATAATCCCTGTTGGGTTCAGACACAAAGCAATTGGGCAGTAAGAACACAACATGACTTCCAACACACAACTATAAATGTGAAATATTGTTGAAGTTCACACACAACCACAAATGTGGTGGACCTCAGATCTCAACATATGGAAAGCTCACACTGGGCATGCTTGCACACTTTGATAAATGAGACATATGTCAGGCAACAAGCCATGGAAAGCCTGTACTGGGCATGCTCACACACTTAGGCCATGTCTCAGTTTAGCAGTTGGCCACACGTATCTGGCATTTGTATGTGTTAAGCCAGGAACCTCCCACAATACAGCAATCTGCCCAGTGCACACAGTTAAATGACAACAGAGACTTAAGTAAAATAGTGGATCTCTCTCATATTCAAACATCTTCCACAGATACACAAGTTGTTCATAGAAACAGGGAAAGCTATGGCAATAAAGACCTGCAAACAGTTTATCAGCAACAAATATTGTGCATCTGAAAATTAAACATATGGGTGTAGAGGTCAATACTAGGTTGTTTGCCCTAGGGAATACATAAGCTTAGCCAGAGTGTGTTTGGCGTCTGCATCCCCAGTACAGTAGGCTACTGTGCCTCTGTAAAGTAGGTCACAGAAGGCACCGTTTAAGGCTAGTGTGCTGTGCCTCCATCAAGCAGGGACACAGTGGAGATCCCAGGGGTTGAATTTGCAATGTCACATCCATGTGGCTGGAGTTTGCTGGAAGAGGGCTGTCGAGGACTTATAACAGTAATTGGGCATCAATTACAGACTGAGGGGAGCCTTATCTGCAGTGTCTGGACAATTTCACTTTCAACACTTTGAAGTGATGATTTTGAGGGATTGAACTGTCTTGCCAATACTGTTCAGAGACGTCCTCCCTCTGTGGGATATTGCTCTGTACTGTATTAGCTCCCTCCTTCTGTTGTATAGCTTATATATGGCTGGTGTACACTAGACAGGTCTCCTGTTGTGGAGGAGTTTTGGGTTTATTTGGGATAGCATGATCAATGCAAACCTTCCGGATGCTCATAGAATGCAATTGTCAAGGATTATGCAGAGTGAGTGTCCTGTATAATCCTCCAGCATGGGTCCTTTGAAGTCTTCCACCCCAGTCTTCACAAGTGCAAAGACTGCTTTTGATAAATACTTTGTTTGCAGTGACTTCCTTGCCTGGGGGTGGGGATGGGATATGGATGTCCAGGAAAAGTTGGTTATGGTCAGATATTAACAATGGTGGTCTACCTCTGGTGTGGAACATAGAGTCCCCATGTTGCAGATGGTCAGGTCCAATATGTATTCCCCCTTGTGGCTGTGGTGATTGGTCCTGCCATAGCACATGGATTCACAAATTGTAGTGGCTGTAGGGTGATGTTGTTGAGGCCTGAGTAGTTCCCCCACTCAATATACCTGTACCTGAAGTTAACCACTGTAATGGTGTATGTGAACACCTTCATATCCTACACTGTTCCCAGGAAAGCAAAGTGTAGTTCCTGGATATGGGAGGGGTGGTCTGAACTGATTGTGTTGTGTGTTACAAGTCCTGTGGTCACGAAGCATGGTATAAAACATAACCTGGCAGTGCTGATATGCATATGTGACCCTGAAGTAGGCGTCTGTTAATGTATATATGCTATCCCCCTTACTGACAGATAGTAATAGATGTACATACCTCTTTATAAATAATGATGTCAGCACCCTATAAATACTGCAGGAGAAAAAAAGATGCCTAGTCATGAAAATAGCATACTCCGCTAATGTGTCTTTCTTAACTGTCATAATATAGTTAGGTAGTGGTTTGAATCCCGCAAATGCACAGTGTGTGTGTGTGATTGTGGAGGGGGATGTGGTGTTTGTGCAATTCTGTTTGAAAGAAATGTCCCTTCTGGCAACTAGAAGAACATATTACATGATGTACATTCCTCTTTCTAAACACTGATGATGTCAGCACCCTATAAGTATAGCAGGAGAACAGAAACCTCCCAGTATTATAAATAGCACGCTCTGCTAATGCGTCTCTCTTAAGTGTCATAACATAGTTAAGTAGGAGTTTGAATCCTGCAAATGCTCAGTGTGGAAGAGGTTAGTGTGTGTGCCATTCTGTTTGAAAGAAATGTCCCTTTTGGCAACTAGAAGAACACACTACATGATGTACATTCCTGTTTCTAAACACTGATGATGTCAGCACCCTATAAGTATAGCAGGAGAAGGGACACCTCTTCGTAATGCAAATCGCGCACTCCGCTAAAGCGTCTTTCACAAATGTCATAGCATAGTTAGGTAGGGGTTTGAATCCTGCAAATGCTCAGTGTGTTAGTGTGTGTGCAATTCTGTTTGAAAGAAATGTCCCTTTCAGCAACAAGAAGAACACACTACATGATGTACATTTCTCTTTCTAAAAACTGATGATGTCAGCACCCTATAAGTATAGCAGGAGAAAAAAACCTCCCAGCAATGTAAATAGCACACTCCGCTAATGCATTTTTCTCAAGTGTCATAACATAGTTAGGTAGGGATTTGAATCCTACAAATGCCATGTGTGTTTTTGTCACTCAGTTTGTCCATGTGTGTTGGGTGTTGCTCTTAATATTGTATGACATATATTATATCAGTAATTTCAATGCACACATGAGGTATGTGTGTGCCACATAGACATATGTACCTGTGACCTTCAATAGTTCCCATGTGTGAAGCCTGCCTCATGTGAATACATGGAATTTGCATTACACAAAATTTTGAATGTGGTTTTCTGTGCAGGGGCTGCGGTTGGTATGTGAATATACAGTGAGAGTACTCTATGGTGTCATCTTACCAGTGAGGGATACACTTCTGGTCTGGAGCATAGAGTCCACATGTTGGTGATGGTCAGGTGCAGCATGTTTTTCCCTCTTGTGGGAGTGGTAACAAGTTGTTCCATAGCATTTGAGTGTATGGATTCCAGGAACCTTTCGCCTAGGGTGTTGGAGCTACAGTAATGCTCCCAGTCTATGTGTGGGTAAATGAAGCTGCCCAATATATTGTTGTTTGGAGACACCTGCATATATTCATGTGTTCTTAAGTAGGCCAAGTGGGTTACCTGGGTTTAGGAGGGTGGTCTGTAGCAGGCGATGAACTGGAAGTCAGTTTAACTCACTGTTAGTTGCACGTGGATAGTCTGCGATGCATCACGCTGTGGCAACAACATGGGGGTGTGGGTATAGGTTCATAGGTTCATAGGTTCATACTAGGCTATCTGCCCTCGGGCATTTATAAGCCTAGCCAGAGTGTGTTTGGCTTTCACCATCCATTTTAAATTAATGTTGCTATGCCCTTTTTCGAGGTTAGTATACTGTGCCTCTGTCTAACAGTGACACAGAAGTGATACCCGGGGTAAACCTACGATTCCCATCCACTCATCAAGATTCCTCGTGAAGGGAGTCAATGAGGGACTCTGCCTAACCTGGACTGGGATTTTATTCCAGAGTGAAGGGAGCCTCTGGGTTATGAATCTGTCCCTCCAGCATGTCCTATTTATGTCAGTGCTGAGGTTCAAGTCTCTCGAGCGTGTAGCTCGATGGGATTTGGATTTTCTGAGGTGCAGCATGTCCATTAATTCCGGGTTGGACATGGCATTATACGTCAGGCACAGATCGCCTCTGAGCAGGCGGTATGCCACAGAGTAGAGCTGGAGTTTCTTTAACCGGGCAGCATATGGCATCTGTTTGAGCCCTTTGATCCTCTTGGTGAGGTACTTTTGGGGTCTTTCCAGTTGCTGCAGGTGTCTGGTAAGATACATCTCAAAAGGGGCATTGTACTCAATTATGGGCCTGATGAGGGATGAGTAAAGAGGCACGATGACCTCCCCTGATCTAGATGTAAATCCCTTCATGATTAGGTGGGCTATATAAAATGTTTTTCTAACCACTTTGGCCACGTGGTTGTCAAATGAGAGATTGCTATCAACTTGGGTCCCCAGGTCCCTAATTACTTCTTCTGTACTTAGCGGATTACCACCTATGTGGTAATTTGTGGGCACTTTGTTTTTGCCAAAGGGGATGACTATACACTTTTTGGCGTTTAGCTTGAGGCCATGGCTCTGGCACCAATTGTCTGTTTCTATGAGGCCCTCTTGGAGTATGCTTGTGTCGGCTGGAGAGTCGATTATAGCGCCCAGTTTGCAGTCATCTGCGAACTTGGTCAGCCACAGTCCTTCCGTGTTGGCCTGTACCTCTGAGAAATATATACCGAACAGGAGAGGTCCCAGGACTGAGCCTTGTGGGATGCCACTTGTAACTGGCTTGGAGTCTGACATGGCTCCAGCAATTCTAACCATGTGGGTTCTGTCCATGAGCCAGTTTGCAACCCATGTAGTGACATAGGGGTTTATATTTAAGCAGGTGAGCTTATCTATAATGCCCGAGTGCGGTATTGTATCGAAGGCTTTTGCGAGGTCCAGGTAAGCTGTGTGGACCACCTTCCCCTCGTCAATGGCCTTGGTGACTATTTCAAAAAAATTGACCAGGTTTAAGAGGCAGGATCTGCCCTTAACAAAGCCGAACTGGGTAGGATCCAGTGTCTGTAGGTCCCCAATATCTTTATTTATGAGGTCCATGATGATCCTTTCCATAGCTTTGCAGACCAAGCTAGTCAGGCTTATGGGGCGATAGTTTCCAGGGTCCGTTGAGGCAGCACCTTTGTGTAGAGGGGCCACTGTTGCTGTACGCCACTCTTTGACTACATATCCTGTGGTAAGGCTGAGATTGAACAGTAGTTTTATGTTTGGGTTTAGCTCTTCTTGGAGTTCATGTAGGACGCAGCCCAGGACACCGTCTGGTCCCATTGATGCTGTGTTTTTTGCTTTGGAGAGGGTGGCTCTTACCTGAGCATCTGAGATGTCAGGGGGGCAGCACTCTGCTGGGATAGATATTTGCCCTTCTGGTGGGGAGTGGGGGGAGAAGTTTGCGCTGAACCTGTCAGCTAGGATGTTGGCAATGTCTGTGGGGTCGGTGTATTTTTTGTCATTTTGGACTAATTCTGAGCATATCTGGGAATTCCCACCCAGGTTCCTAACATAACTAAAGAAAGCCTTGTGATTATCCTTAGTGTCCTGTGCAATTTTTCTCTCAAAGCTGGCCTTAAATGATTTTATGAGTGCCCATAGTTTTTTGCTAACACTGATCAGAGATGCCTTCCCTTTTTGGGATTTTGCTCTATCATGTAGTAGCTTCCTCCTTCTGTTGTATAGTTTGTTTATGGCTGGGGTCCACCAGACAGGACGTCTACCTTTGGAGGATTGGATCTTGGTTTTATTTGGGATTGCATGATCCATGCATTCCTGAAGGTGTTCATAGAATGCGTTTATAAAGGATTCTGCGGTCTGGGCCGTATTTTCTACAGGCCCGGGGGCTTTGAAGGATTCCACCTCGGTTTTGAGGAGTGTGAAATTTGCTTTAGAAAAGCTTTTCACTGTGGTTTTCTGGGCAGGGGGTGGGATCGGGATGTGAATATCCAATGAGATTAGTTTATGGTCTGATCTTACCAGTGAGGGATACACTTCTGGTCTGGAGCATAGAGTCAGCACAACTCAAGAAATTCCAAGTAACTCATGAAAACCACCAAAAAGAGCAGGAACAAGATGCACACAGGTTTATTCTGGTACCTCGGCTTCCACAGCCTTCAAAGGAATAACCATTTCCAAAACACATGCATCATTTTATACAAATTTTCTTAAATTTTCTTAATTAGTTAATTGGATAATCATACATTATTAACAGAATTAAAGGGGCCATAGAAGAAAAATTACTAACACACAAACAGTAAGAAGTATTTTTGGGTGTGTTTAAGTATTTTAAGAGAATGCAGGAAGCTGTTTGTGTGTTAGTAATTTTTCTTCTATGGCCCCTTTAATTCTGTATAGATATATTGATGATTTGATTTTTGTATGAACTGGCAGTATTGTTGAATTTGAAGGTTTTATTGCCAGATTACATGGGAACAGATTTGATCTTGAATTCACTTATATTCTGAATAAAAGCACTATTCAGTTTTTAGATATTTTGTTATATGTGGATTCTAATAATAGAGTACAATACAGACCATACAGGAAAGTTACTGCAACCAACAATTTTTTACATGCCACTAGTGCGCATCCAAGGCATTTGATTGAAGCACTACCTTATGGTGAGTGTAAACGGACTTTGGAGCACACCTCTGAGACTATTTTGTTAAACTTTGAATTTGAGATGGTTACAAATAGGCTCTTGGAAAGAGGTTACTCTGAGCTTTCCATAAAGAATAGTAGTGATAGATTGTTAAATCTTGATTCATTTATTAGGAAGACAGATAAATTCTATGATTCTAGGGAGAATAATTCTGTTTTGAATAAAGAGAACAGAATCTTTTTAGTTAATAAGTATTCTTCCTTTTCTCCTACTCTTAAGGAAATAGTAGATTTTCTTTGGCCTATTGTTTGTCACAATGACGAAATTGGTCATTTATTTCCAAATAGAGTATGTTTTTCATATGGCAGATATGCAAATTTAAAAGAAAAGTTAAAATTTAAATCAAATATTAGATTAAATATGTCAAATGTTTTTACATCAACTAAAGGCATGTTCAAATGTGGAAAATGTAGAGTTTGTTCAAAGGTTATGAATTTAACAGGAAGTTGCATTAATGGCATAAAATATCGAGCTCAGGATACGTTTAACTGCAGATCTTGTGGGGTGGTTTATATAGTGGGCTGTGGATGTACTCCACCTAAATACTACATAGGACAAACCAAACGCCAGCTAAAGCTGAGAATTATGGAACACATGGGTGATATTAGAAATGGCAGAATGGAAAATCCAGTTTCTGAACATTTCAATACATTACACAATGGAAATCTGGATTCTTTCTTTTTCTGTGCTTTGGCTAGACCTGACAGTTATAATACTGGGAATTTCCTATGTAAGTTGTTAAAATTGGAAAGTATGTTTATTCTCAACTTTGGTACTTTAAAACCTAAAGGTTTAAATTTAGAAAATAATTTGACCATTATGCAGTATTAGAAAAATTAATTTTAGTATTGTGTATTTTATATTGCTTCCTGCATTCTCTTAAAATACTTAAACATACCCAAAAATATTTCTTACTGTTTGTGTGTTAGTAATTTTTCTTCTATGGCCCCTTTAATTCTGTTAATAATGTATGATTATCCAATTAACTAATTAAGAAAATTTAAGAATATTTGTATAAAATGATGCATGTGTTTTGGAAATGGTTATTCCTTTGAAGGCTGTGGAAGCCGAGGTACCAGAATAAACCTGTGTGCATCTTGTTCCTGCTCTTTTTGGTGGTTTTCTGGAGCATAGAGTCCCCATGTTGGTGATGATCAGGTTCAGTAGGTTTTCCCCTCTTGTGGGAGTGGTAACAAGTTGTTCCATAGCATTTGAGTTTATAAATTCTAGGAACCTTTGAGCTAGGGTGTTGGAGCTAGAGTAATGCTCCCAGTCTATGTTTGGGTAGTTGAAGTTGCCCAATATAATGGTGTTTGAAGAGACCTTCATATTTTCCAGTGTTCTCAGGAAGGCCAAGTGGGGTTCCTGAGTTTGAGAGGGTGGTCTGTAGCAGGCTATAAACTGGAAGGCAGTTTTACCCACTATTAGTTGCGCATGGATAGTCTCTGATGCTTCCTGCTGTGCCACCAACCTGGAGGTGTGGATATCTTTGATGAATATTGATACTCCCCCTCCTTTTCTGGTTCGGTGCAAGTTTTGGGGCCAAAAAGCATGGTATGAGGTATAACCTGGCTGTGCTGGGGTGCTCTCGGGAGCCTTGAACCAGGTGTCTGTTACTGCACAGATATCAATGTTCTCCATGCTAAGGAGAGTTTCCAGTGCATGCATCTTGAGGTTTAGACTTCTGGCATTGAGTAGCATTACGCTTATCCCTTGTGATACCTATGGAGGTGGGTTTGTCTTTTGAGCCTTGCCTAAAAAAGGCACTATGGGGGTAGCAAGAGCCTTTACCAATATCCAAAAGCCCAGGGGTGACAGGTGTAAGCTGTCCCTAGCAAAGCATCGTGGCTTGTCGAGCATGTCATCCCAGGCTGACAGGCATTGGATCCCCTTTGAATGACACCAATACTTAAGGCAATTGTTGAAATTGATCATCTTGTCTTCATATTGTGGCATAATTCTTGGTGAGGGTAAGATGCTACTCAAGATCAGGGTCATACCGGCCTGGGCCACATGCTCAGAGAGCTCCTCTATGTCTCTTTTCATGTAGTCCAGGGAGGTACGTCTCAGATCATTCACACCAACATGTGCAATGACTGAGTCATATTTGTACTTGCCTTGGAGTGACCTGAGTGCTTGTGTTATGTGGCGGATCTTAGCGCTGGACAGGCAGCTCACCATGACCTTCTCCTTGTTCAGCCTGGTGAGCGGGACGTCAGTGTGCCTGATGATAGAGTCACCAATTACAAGTGTAGCAGGTGTGTTGTTTAGCCTTAAGGGCTGTGACTGTTTGGCACACTGGCTTTGTGAGCTATGTGTTGCACGTGTTTTGTTTTGGGGTAGCAGTTGCTTGGGTGTCTGCTTTGGAGGTCTCTGCTGCTTAGGCAGATTTTTATTTAGAGCCTCCGAGTATGTTTTTGTGTGTTTATGTGTTTGGTTTGCTGTCGTGGTAGGTCTATGTGAGACTGGAATTGTAGTGAGTGTGGTTTCCTTTTCCTCCTGACAGGTTTCGCCAGTACTGAGTTGAGAGAGCTTAGCCTCCAGTTTGGCTATTTGGTTGCATCTCTCACATGTGTTGGAATTTGTTGGGAGGAGGAGAGGGTTGTCTGTGTACATGAGGCAGTTGTAACATTTCCTTAAGATTCCCACATTCACCAGCTGGACCGGAGAGGAGATTGACAACTGACATTTGGACATGCTAGAATAGTATTGGGAATTCCTTTATAATTGACATAAAAAAGGGCCAATGGGGAACAAGGTACTCAAGGGGAGTTTGTGAGGGTGTAGTGCTTTTAATTTTTTAGTGCTGACTTATATAATTGCTTTAGTGAGCAAGTGCCAGGTAACTTAAATGCAATGTGTTACAGGTAACTTAAATGCAAAAATGACAAACAGTAACTTTCTTTCAAGTGAAACAAGGAAATAAGTACAGTAAGCAATGCAGATGTCACTAGGGATCCACAGAAGCACTGAAAAGCCATGTTTTAGGTGGAATTATCTTTCAGGGAAATAAGCAAACAAGCATACAAACAAAGCTAGATTCAGCAGGCCTGGATCTAGTCTATGCTACAGCAAACAAGGTGTACCAATTTCAGTAAGAAACAGTTCAAATATGCAGGCACTATAAGTCTTTAACCAGAAATTCCCAGCTGAGAAGGGTGGAGTCCAGCCTCTCCTCCCACAAGAGTGCAGACCATGAGCCTTCTTAATGTAAAATAACTGGCCTGAAGCCCAAGTGCTTAAACCAGAACTAATACACTTTTAGAATAACAGACACTGAGCCCTCAATCAGCAGTTCCCAACTTAGAAGGAAGTAAGCTATCTGTCCTGCCACCACAGTATCCTTGACATTTAATGAGACTCACCCTCCTGTCATAGTTAGTTCCATGTTTTGGGGCTGTCAAGCATGGTATGAGGTATAACCTGGTGGTGCTAGGGTGCTCTTGGGAGTCTTGAACCTATTGTCTATTACTGCACAGATATCAACATTCTCCATGCAGAGTAGAGTTTGGGCTGCATGCATCTTGCGGTTTACATGTCCGGCATTGAGTATCATTACTTCCATTTTCTTATCCCCTGTGCTGCCTATGTAGGTGGCCTTGTGTTTTCAGCCTTACCACCAGAATGCAAAGATGTGCAGACATTACACTTTTGTAATTAATAGTGGTGTACAAAACAATACAATGACAATCATACTGTTAATGCATCAGGCATGCTGGGATATACCCACAATGATATCATTACACTGTACTGTTAACAACATGATAATATTACTACATTTCTATGTAGTCACCCTGTGCATCAGCACTATGTTAACCTGTTCCTGCATCAATGTTACAGATTGCAGGAGGTGGCACAGTTTCATCATATGCACAGGGTGTGTACTTGGTATGCCTGAGCCTGCAACTGATACAATCAATCAACATGTATATGTGTATGTGTTAGTGAGGGACAACAGTACAAGATTGGGCAATGTTGATGTGGTGTGTGTGTGTATGTGTTAGCCCTAGGTGTTAGCATTATGCATGTGTGTATGCATGCACACAGTTCCACCTCATGGCTGCCATAAACGGGTGTTTGTGGACAGCCACAGACTGTACCTGCCAGGTCATACAGATCACTGTCTCTGGCCATGGACATGGTACCTGTGCCTGGCAGGGGTGCTATGGACAGTATCAGGTACTAAGCCAGACTGGGTACTGTCATCAGAAGCAGTTGGTTGATGACTGGACACATGTCCCTGCTGGGACTGTCCAGAGCCACGTGCATGTGGTCTCCTAGGGTGGTCTGATGACAGCACAGACCCAGCATTGCTGGGACTGGTACTGGCACTATGGGAGCGGCTGCGGGTTTGTTGTCGTCCGCGAACACTGCCAGCTGCTGATGTTGCTGGCATACGTCCACATCAATGCCTCAACCGTCCTGCATTGCCCTGGCTCATGGACATGTAGTTGTGGAACAGATCTAATGTGTCCCCCCAACGTTTATCAATGACCTCGGTGAAATTACGGATGGCAGCCGCAACATCAAGCATAGTGTCATTCATAGCAGTGTGATGTGCTCTAAGCTCCCTCAGACCCTGTCTGGTGTACCGTTCCATACGTGCCTGTGCCTGCATTACAGCCTGGAACATAGCTGAGGTTGAAAGACCTCTGTGGGCAGGTCTGACAAGGGCAGTATGACCACGGATGCTCCCCAAGAACCCCTGGACATCTGCCTGTGTGGTACCATGTCAGGACTCTGGCCATGGCTGCTGTGAGGGGATGCATGTGCCACTGATACCACATTACCCTGGTCAATGCCCACTGTATGCTGTCCCTCACTTAAGGACATTGGTGGCAATGGATGTATTGGCAGGATGACTGTGTGCATTGATGAGGTTGACTGCTGTGTACTGTCAATTGGCTGACCAACAACAGACCCTGTCACACCTTCCTCTGCCATTACACATGCATCATCATCATCATCACTATCCCCAGCAGTGGCTTCAGGTTCCCTGCTGCACACCACCAGAGCAACACCAAAACCTGTGAGAGGAAGACAGGAAACACAGTTTACAATGTGTACACAATGTTACCACAGATGCACATGGGCACATGCACACATGCACAAATGCACACATGGGCACATGCACACATGCACACATGCACACATGGGCACATGCACACATGGGCACATGCACACATGCACACATGCACACATGGGCACATGCACACATGCACACATGGGCACATGCACACATGCACACATGCACAAATGCACACATGGGCACATGCACACATGCACACATGGGCACATGCACACTCCTCAGTACATGAGATACAAACACACAGACACAAACACACCTGCAATCCAACACATAGCAATACTGTTTGAGGGTATTATTACTATTATTAACATTAGTATCAAAAGTATTGTTATTACACACTCACCAGCATGGATTGGCTGCCTTGCTGTTACTCCAGAGGGACCTGCACAAATAAGACATTTATTGTCAGTGGGCACAACTGTGCCATTGATACTGTGAGTATGATACAGTACAGTAGTACAACAGTTGGCTTTCACAGGTCTACTGCTGATATTGAGAATATCAATCTTGCACAATACTTTCCAGGATAACAACTACAAACACAATACACATCTCACACATGCATAAACTACCAGTGCAGAGAACAGTCAACTATAGATATGGCATGTTACCTGCACGCTCCATGTCCACATGCTGGGTGGCTCCAGCCTCCATCATTACACACGTCTGTGGATGTTGTTGTTGTTGGGCTGGAGCCACAACACTTAGGAGGAGCTCCTCCAGTCTGGTGAGGGGGGGTGCATCAGTGCCCCACCATCTGTGGCAACATGTTGCCTGTGGATATCAGACGCACGCTGACAGGCATTTCTAATTAAATCACTGCAGTGATGGCGTACCTGCTCATATGTCCAGTTATGCATGCCTATGTCATTTACCCAACAGACAAGGTCTTGCCACAGTGCAGCCCTCTCCTGCTGGTTCTGGCTGGTGCGGGAAAAGAGTGTGGCAAAATCCCACACCAGGCTCTGGTGTATCTCTTCATCCTCTGCAGATGAGTAAGAGGGGTTGTGCTGATGCACCATCGCCCTGGAAGGAAAAGAAAAATATGTGAGCAAGTAATATGGCACACATAATACTCTACTGTAGTGATATCACTGAACTGCCATATATAGCATCTGTCTGTCTATCGGGGGATACACATGTAAATGACCACATATCAGTGCTCAGCCAACAACTGTGTGACAGTGCCTGGCACAGTCCATACAACAAACTAGTATACACCAGCAGTCGGCACACTGTTTGAGGTCCAATGCACAACCTCACACTGGGGGTATGTATCAAGGTAATGGATGGGGAACATTGTCATCCCATGCAATGCACAGTTAAAATTTCAATGGTAATGTACCCTAGTCTTTGTGGCCATACCCCTACCTACACCGCAGTCATATACAGGGAACCACAGCACAACATATGGCAATGTAGTATGTTTGTATCCCAATACCTGACACATCTTTCTCTGGCCTCACACCAAGGACACACACTACCATGACAGACACAAAGTCATGCTGAGCAATCACACCATTACAGACCTTGCACACAGTCAGTGCCACACTCATTCCACCTCACATAGTTGGTATTGCAATGAGTACATGTGTGAGTGCATTGTGTCATAGGTAGGTAGTATGCTATTGGCCCTGGGCCTACAGCAGCATACTGTTATGCTACCCTGCTCCTTGGGACACATGTAATGTGATTGTACTTGCTCCTGTCAAACAGTTACACAGGGTGACTCATATGGCATATTACCTATCTGCATAACATTCAACAGGGGTATGTCTGACATCTACTAATGAGGAGCCTTGCTTCTTAAAGCTGGGTGGTTTACTCAAGGGTATGGCTTATTTGTGGGTGGGAACCTGTACCTCCACCATGTGCTCTTTACTGCGGTGCCAAGGATGACAGACATAGGTCATTTAGGCTGGGGATATTGTGAGGTGTTACCATGGTTGTTGGACAACTGTTATGGGTGTGACAACTATGTATATCCAGCAGTGGTAACCTCTGTGTAGGTAGTATGAAAGGCACTCTATCGGTGGTTTTGTCAGTCACTCTGCATAGGTAATGTGTTTGAGGGCATTATCACTGTTTGTTAGGTATGACTGTGTCCTTCTCCCTTTCTGTAGTTGTCATGGGAGGTACATACCGTGTAGGACATTGTGAGGTGTAGAGGGGTACAGTGACCTACATTTCCCTAGCTGACACACCATTTGTGCTGACACGTACCATGTACAGGAATTACAAGACTAGTGTGCCACTGTGAATATCAAAGGGGAGGCTATTGTACACTTGTTTCCCATGTTCCTTTCTGATATATCCAGTAGTAGGCAGGCAACCACCTATGTGGTGGTTAGTGGTGAAAGTGTTTTGGAATGGGGTATGGTACTCCAGTATCCACACTGGTGTTCAGTCCATGCCTTTGTCACCAGGCACCTGTTGCAATACATCTGCACACATGTGTCTCTCTCAGGACATATATATATATATATATATATATATATATATATATATATATATATATATATACATATATATAGAGAGAGAGAGAGAGAGATTCATATACACACATATCTCTACACATTCATATCTGTCTGTATATGTGTATGTATCTATATATATATCTATATATGTATGTGTCTATTACATATATATGTATATACATATTCTATCTATCTATATATGTCTATCTATTTATACATCCCTCTCTATCTATGTACACATATATGCATATTATATATATATATATATATATATATATATATATATATATATATACATATACATATATATATATATATATATATATATATATATATATATATATATATATATATATACATATACATATATAACTATACATATACATATATTTTATATATATATATATATATATATATATCTATATATCTATATATATATATAGCTATATATATTTACACATACGAATACACACACTAACATACTGCTAAACATCCATTACTGTACAACCTACATTGTATGTTGTACTACAACCTACATTGATATGTGCACATAGCAACCTTCAAATACATATGTATGTCCAGCCTTCACTAACAGTTGCAGTATGTCCCCCGCCCTATGCACATCTTCATATATATATAGATACAGACTGCTAACACATATGGAGGGTTGACAGTATGTAGATTATTTGATTATGTAGTTTACATTACCTTTGTTTCTCACTGCTGTTTGGGATGGCTTGCTGCTGGCTGGCCTGCTGATGGTTGGCTTGATGTTTTTTATTTTTATTTATTTATTTGTTTTTGGCCTGTCTCTCTGTCTCTGTCTCTCTCTCTCTCTCTCTCTCTCTCTCTCTATCTCTCCCTCCAGTTGTTGCAATGAAACTATTACATGTGTGGACTGCAAGTACAGGCTACTTTTGTAGGTATCTGCACATGTGCATGTGATGGCCTCTGCACCAACTGTTAGCCAGCATTTACTAATTGCATGCAGTCTGCTGTGTGGTAATTGCAGTTCTCACTGTGATTTCAGGACAGTGCCATAAAATGTTAGGTTAGATAGGTGTAGCCCTTTCAGATTTTCAAGGTGGGGACCATGCTGGTATGCTGTGGACACTGTTCTGTGACTGTAAAGGTTGGTATGTCTCTCATATTTAAGGCTGTGTTGTATGCACTGAAATGCATGTTGTACTGAAACCTGACTGTTGCTTCTTCCAGTTCATTCTTTTCAGTGTGTATGTTAACTGACACCTAATAATACTAATACTGTTTAAATGGGAGTATGTGCTTTCCTGTGGGACTTGTGGATTAACTGGTATACAGCAGTGGCTCTTGCAATTTGTTGCTATGGCTTCATTATTTAGCCTTTACATTCACTCCCTGAAGGCCTGCTAGGTGTCTTTACTGGAATGTGTTGCTATGGCTTTCCTATTTTCCATTTACATTCACTCCTTGTAATGCTTGCTATATTTCTTTCAGCAGCAATTTGGTGGTACTGCATGCAGTCTGGTCTGGCCAAGGTGTGGGACTTGACACCTACAAGGATATTTTATTTTGCTGTTGAGCAGTAGTGGGGCCTTGTACTTTGTACTAACAGTTATGGATATCAGGCACATGCAGCACTTGTAAACTGCTATACTGTCCTTATTTTATTAGTTGGCTACATCCTTTGATATTTCTGGGTTGTACTCCTACATGAGGGTGTGCTTGTGGAAGCAATTCTACAGCTATTCACAGAGTGTGTGACAGCAGACAGAATGATATGCCTGTGAGTTTGTGACACTTGCAGGCCTCAGATACTCTCAGGTGTATCATTTAGCAGCCTCAGGGAATGGTACATATCAGTGGGATACACCCATGATATATTTCAGATATTCTGCAGTTGTGACTGTGGGGTATTTTGAGCATATGTATTACTACACCATTTCTGACATGCAAGTAGTGCATACTTTAAGTAATTGACAGTTACCATTACGTGGGATTCCATACCTTTCTGCCTACTGTTAGTACATTTCACAGGGAGTCAGTGAGGCACAGTTAACATTTGTTTGCAAATCAGAAACATCCCTGTAAATCAGTCACAGTTGCAAGGTCTGGCCTCTTACCTATTCAAATATGGCGGTGTTTATCCTGCTCTGATAGTGTGTGTGGTTTGCAAGGTGCTAATGTCACATTATTACCTACTAGCTACCTACTAGCATGGCTGTTTCTCTTCTCACACTAATGTAATGCAAATCCACAATAATTGCCAGTAAAGATACAAGAAAAGCTTTGTGTAATAGCCTTCCTATATTCCCTTTACATTCAGTCCTACTATTTCATGATATATTGCTTTCAGCACAAAGTTTTTGTATATCAGCCGTGGTTTAGTGGTAAGTCATGCAGACTAGTGTTTCCAAGGTCCTGGGTTCGAGACTGACAGAGGAATTTTATTTTGCTGCTGAGCAGACTACAGGCCTTGTCATTCAGAGTGACTAAGGCACTTTTAAGCAGTTGTAAGTGGGTTAGCGCTGGATTGCGCAGAGCTCACGCATGCGCACTGTCGCTTAGCTTCGTGCACACACGCTTAGCTAAGCGCACACAAGTGCATACCTGCTTACAACTGCATAAAAGTGCTTACTCTCGCACACACCCGCGCTAATTTCTTTGAAAGAAAAGAAAATGGGGAGATAGGAAAGTGGTGAAAAAGGGGGCACAAAGAGGGTAGGACAGTAGGAAAACAAGCTCGGGATTTGCAGGAAGGATGTGGGAAAGGCCCATAGCTGCCCATTTCTTTATCAGCAACAGCTGTGCATATGTGTGTAACTTGGTGTGAAATTTGAAACCTTCCACCCCTGAGAGAGGGGTGAGAACAACAAAATATGTTGGCCAATTGTAATTACCAGTTCACATGTCCAGCAGACATGTCTGCAAAATGGGCAGCTATGTATGGGGCGTAATTTTTTTGCGGGAACAGAGTGCCCTTTTTTTATTTTTTTTTTTCAGGTGAGAGTGGAATGTGAGGTACAGGAAGTAGGTATATTTGAGGAGGTAGGTAGGGGAGGTTAACAGACAAGACAAACAAGATGCATACAGGGGTAGAGTATGACAAATCTGGGGGGAAACAATTGATTGGGACGGATGTTTGGATATCGATAGCCCATGAGCCCACAGATGGCAACAGTGGAACTGAAATCCCCACCCATGGGCAGTTGCCACTGCGCCTTCACTGCCCAGGACGGGGCTGTGCTGGGGGCTGTGTAGGATGGGCAGCAGGCACACCCGTGAGTTGCACCACCCGTGCCTCGAGTTGGCATAGGGGTTCAAGCACAGAATGCCTGATCTCACTACGGACCACAGACTGGACACTTTGGAGGGTGAGTGGACATTCTCCTCCGGCCACGCTTGCAGAGAGGGGATGAGCCCCATCCCCTGCAGTGCTTCCATCCGAAGGTGGCACAGGGCCACCGGAGGAGGTTCCAGCCTAGGCACTACTGCCAGGTGCACTCGCCAGCTGAGGTGGGAGAGGTGGGTCCACTGGAACCCGCCTTCCCTGTTGTCCTATGTTTAGCAATATTTTATGACATTTTGGGTTAGTAACAAACAATACCATTCAAAATTAGTTGTAACAGCATGCATCAGTATTCCCATTAACCAAACACACATCTATTCCAAACATTGAACAGCAAGCATAACACATTCATATTTTGAACAACAGTACACAATCCAACAGCATGCAGGGTTGATTGATGGCAACAGGCCATCAGGTTTGGATATGTGAACAGGTCACATGCATCAATGTACATGCAAATATGTATGAACCAACAGGACAAATGTCCATAGGAATTAATTGTGAATACACATACCCAGTTTGGTGTGGAATGGCATTATTTGTGAGTATAGGGTAGGGTGAAGAAATATTTCATTAACAACTTCAACTACCTATACATATGCTGTACAGTTCTAGTAGCTGCAGATAGATATACCCTACAGGTCTTAGTACAGTTTCCTATATGTAACCTTAGGAATGTTGGTGATGGGAATGTTACCGCTACATTACTATACATTGCATTTTTATTCATACACGTTCATATCTGGCTGTGTTCAGGTACAGCATCCTGCTACATTTGATTTATATTGCTATAGACAACTGTGGATGTTCATTATTTCATACAACCATACTATCTCCATATTGCAAGGGTACAACAACATATCCAATTTGTGGGACAGACACATTCCAGCTTCAGTAC
Organism: Protopterus annectens; assembly: GCF_019279795.1. Classification (NCBI taxonomy): domain Eukaryota; kingdom Metazoa; phylum Chordata; order Ceratodontiformes; family Protopteridae; genus Protopterus; species Protopterus annectens. The sequence goes on along the minus strand of NC_056727.1, from coordinate 1,038,891,905 downwards.
TTTATTGCAAACATTTCACTGTTTGGTTGTGGCTGTCTCTTTCATTTCATTATGTACTGACTGCAGTATACTTTATTCAAGAGTTATTACAGCTTTCTTGGTCGAGTCATACCTCTTTCTCACATTCTCACTTGTTTTATTTTTACAATTCAAGATGGTACTTATTTCTAGGCGTTATTAACATGTCTTACTTGGTTACAACAATCCTTTCCAACAGACTCACTTGTTTCATATGGCAGATTTTAAAAGGGGATATATTTGACACATGTCTATTGTCTTTAGCTTGCTTACCACTAATTTTCAGGCTGCAGCAGGTTATCTGATATTACAATACAGGTGGAAAATCTCTATTTCAGACTTGTTTCATTTTTATTTCTGGATTACAGGCTGCATCACTTATCTAATCATACAATACTAGCAGAATCTTTCTTCTAGTGTTACTTGAACTTTAGTAATATGTAACTACACTGAATTCTTTTACAAGCTGTCTCACTTATATTGTATAACAATTCCAGAAAAATAATTACTAACCTGCCTGGTGGTGCAACCGCACCAGCCTATCACCATAGGCTCACTGATTCGCGGAACGCACACCTGCAGCTGTAATATAAATGAAGTAATATTGGAACACACATCTCCATAATATCAGCTAGGATAATTTCTTACATACGTAATTACATGGATACTTACTCAGTAGTGGGGCGTTGGGCATTTGCCGGGCCTCCTGGATCCAACCGTTCTTTCGTCTCTTCAGGTCCGAATGGTAGTGACGGACCTGTTCACCAGTCCTTGGTATGCCTGTGGCACTGGTGAGATCATGTGCCAACTGGTTCCACGCCTCTGCCTTGTACGCACCCCACAGAACCTGGCCCTGCATGAGTTGAACCTCATGATCGTGGACTAGGAGCCAAACCATATATTTGGACTCCTCAACACCCCACCTCTGTGCTCGGCAGTGACTGCCCTCTCCTACACCTGCCATCCTGACTGCAAATAGGTTCCACAATCAGTTATGCTGTGTATTCCCACCTATGGGGCTTATATATGCCGTTTTTCCCGCACTTATCTGTGACTGGCCATTTTGGAAATGTACCAGCTTGATAAAACCTGCTTTGTCATGCTTCTATTTCCATTCATTCCTATATATATGCTAATACTGCATTTCTCAGTATAACTGTCATGGCTTAGTGGTTCAGTACTTTGACTATGGTGCATGGTATCCTGGGTTCAAGCCTTGGCATTGCTTTTTTTATTTTATGACTGTCTACACAGGCTAGGAGGTGTGTCTGTGTAAAGGCGGCTTTGATACAGCATGCCCTACGTTGCCTGCCGGTAAGCTGGTTGGCGCATTGCACAGCTCCGCGCAAACGGGTTACACTGGTATATGCATCATTTGGCTATGAGCACACATATTACGCTGTGTGAGGCGTTGCTCAGCTATGGGCACACAGTTTCAGCATTTTAAAGTGCCGCTCAACTCCAGGCACTCATATTACACCTGTTAAACCACTGCTCACCTGCAGGCAGTCATACTCAGCTTGGTAGAGCGCTGCTCAGCTATGGGCACTTATACATTTTTTTTTTTTATTGTATCAGATTTCTTCAAAAATACATGGCCCATTTCATTACATTTTACTTAAATTATAGTTATATATATGTGCATATATGTCAGGGGATTGTTTCGTGCTTATTTCACTAAAAATAGAAAATGATGTTGTTGGGGCTCAAACCATGACTACCTCCTCTTTGGCCAATGTGTCTACCGCTACGCTATTGCTACTTGGCTTAATTTGCATATTTAGATCTTTTATGCTTTTCCAATGACTGCTAACTGTGGCTGAGTGAAGGGCACACCCGCACAAACGAGAGCAATTACTGGCAAACATTTTTGAAATTATAAAAAAAAAAAATTAAACTGTTAATTTTTATGTTTTACATTACAGTTGGGTTTATAGTCTGTGGGGACATGTGTGGTGTTGTGTTTCTTGACTTTTCCGCGGACTCGCTCGCGGGAGTTTCTTTTCAGGACTGTAACTCTTCTGGGGGTGTGTCCCTTTGCAAGACTCGCTGTGCAGACACGCCCCCTACTTTCCTACATGGACCGTGTTAGCCTAGGGTGTGATTCAGCATGCCCTCATGAATATGCATGGCATGCTGACATCACACCGTTTAACTGCAGCCTCTGTGTAAGACTTGCTAACTCTTACATGGAGGTTTCGTGAATCCTGCCCTATACTGTTTAACAAAAAAAAAACATTAAGTCAGCAAGGGAAAGATGTATCCAGGTACAAGACTTTAAGTTAAGAAAGCATTGTGGCAGATACGTTTATCTTCTGACAAGTCACCAGGCCTGAATTATTTTATAAACATCAAATGTTTTTTTTAAAAAATAGAAGAATTTAATAACTATTTTGTTGGTGCATTTAAAACCCAGATTTAAGCTTATGTTTAATGACTATTAAGTTAATTGGTCCTGGCAGATAGGTTTAGTGCTAACTTTACTCCCCACCCCCTTTTGCGTTTATGTTAATATTCGAACATCATGTATGCATAGTTAGCCACATACCGATTCATACTTTTATAGCATTAGTAAGCGCAATTACTTGACGGCTAATTAAACTTTTTTATACTAAACTAAATTATAAAAATTAAATAAACATAGTGAATATTTCTAGCGACATCCAGCCAGATGGGCAAACGGCAAAAGCAGCAAAAAATATTTCATATTATATCCTTCCAGTGCTACCGTTTGCCCCATCTTGCTGGATGTTGCTTAAAATATTCACTTTATGTTTCAATTTCTATCGTCTACAGTAAGGGTTTATAGTGCATTAACCTTTTTGTGTTTTGGAAGTCATATGTACATTTAATTTATGTTATTATTCTCACAATCATGTATGCATGCATGATTACTTGAAGGCTAATTACATATGTAGACCGGGTTGTCACTCAGTTCGCGACACACCAACTTCTGCATGAAACAAAATGGTGAGGCCCTCAAGTAAAATATTGCAGAAACATTTTACTAAAAGTTAATTATTTTGCAAAACAGAGAAAGACCCCTTCCAAAGATAAAGAAATAATACAACATTAGAAATGAAAAGAATGTATACTCTTTAAATATTAATAAAAAGATTGAATAAATATCAACATGTGGTGGTCAAGAGGAATAGACGTGTTAGAAAAAAGAAAAGAAAAATATAATAGAACAAATAGAAACAGAATGGATAATGAAAGTAAAGACAGTAAAATAAATTAACAACTTAATAAGATAAAGTTCTTAATTTAATGGTATAGACTGCAATAGGACTTTATATGGAAAAGAGAACTGTCTGAACAGTGGTATATAGTTTGAGTGATAGATCCCACATGTTCATTCCAGTATAACACTAACCTAAAACTATGAGGGAATACTGACCCACTGTATAGAGATCACCTCTGCCCACCTTACTATTGCTTTCTAACTCTAACCGTAACTCTGCACCTTACCTGGTCATCTTAGTAATGAGCACTAACCCTAACCCCAGCCCTGCGTCTACCTTTAGCCCTAACACTGCACATTATCTTGCAAATCCACTTTCCGTAAAAACACCACTATACAAGATACTCAGGCACACATACTAGAAGAATCAGCACCTTACTTAATCCTAGCTCTAACCCTAACCAGCAAACTGTCTCACACACACACACACACACACACACACACACACACACACACACACACACACACACACACACACACATACACCACAAACAAAATGCGCACACACAACACTAACTCTATCTCCTGCCATAAACCTTCCTTTAACCCTAACCTGAAAACACTAACACATACTCAGACACTAATAAGGAAACCTTTGGAAATTCATAACTTTTGGCATTAAAATCAAACCCTTAACATCCCCACCCAATCTTCCTCCTTCCAATATTGCATACACTCGACCAAACATACACTTGATCTATATCTTTCACAATGCACCCTGTAAATAAAATGACTCACAGACTGACACTGATCCAACTAAACATACCACTTGACTTGAAAGATATGAGTCCTACCTAAGATGATCAGTCACCTGAAAAAAAATCTTAGTTATCATGTTAGACTGCAGCTGTCTCTTTGTAGTCCTTGGAGATCTGGTCATGCATTTTGAGCTATGAATGAAATAGCCCTCCTTGCTTTCCTATTTTTTCTCAAATACTTGGTTAAAGGAACTAAACCTTCATCAAAAGATCAATAATGCACACTGGAGTGTTAAATGCATATCAGACTGTATCCCCTACCTTTGCAACAAACTTCCACTACATTTCAAGCAGAGTTGCAGCATTGCTGCCTTCAAGTAAAGCCTGATAAGTTGTATGGACAACCACAAAATTCTCTCCTGGTTTGTCTTATAATGCCCTCCTTCAGATTAGAGGGACTGGCTAGTTTTGTAATCATCTGCAGGTTTTATTTGTTCATTTTAAGTATCTCTTCCTTTCATCATTCTTCATTGCCCACTACTCAAACTCACATATGCATACACACATGCACATACACAGACATGCATGCACACTGCTACAGTCATACAAACTGGTGACAGTGACAATGACATTCATATCCACTGGTCTTATCCATAGTTCTGTTCTAGATATTGCCTAGCCATTGATACAGGCATTGCCTTGCTGACTGTTTGTTTGTTTGCTTTTTTTCCCTTCTGTGGCCTGTCTTTATAAAGTGAAGCATGTCATACCGATCATAGGTGCTTTCTCCCCTTACTCTTTTTGTCAAATAATATTTCTTAATTATGATATTTTTCATTTATTCTGCCATGAAGAAATATGGTCCTGCCCTGCAAAAGTGACCATACAAACTGCTGTATTAAAAGCAACCCCCAGGCAAGCATCACTGAAGGATGACAAAGATCATCTTGTAGAGGGTTTGCCTGTAGGGTTTGCTGGTGGCCCCCATTGCTGATTTTCTGTTTGGTTGTGTAGGTTCCTTATCAGAGAGCGGTACAGATAGG
>NC_056727.1:1038869402-1038879402 GCF_019279795.1 Protopterus annectens | reverse complement strand
ACTTAGACATGGCTATACAGGTAATTGGAAATCCAGATACGGAGCGTGAAAGGTAGATGCAAAGAAAGGTCATACCTGTCAACTGTCCAGATTGTCGCACAATGTCCAGATTTTTGTCTTGTGTTTTTGTTCAGTTCCTCTCAGATTTATGGTTTAATGGTAAATGATTTAGGATTGAAGTCATTAAGTAACGATAGACATTTGAGCTTCAGACTTCATATCCTTCAGAAAAATGTATTAAAACACCAACTATTTTATTCAATCAATTTGTTAAGTTTATAATATTTACAATGTGTCTGTATTTTTGCTCCTTTGCCCCCCCCCCATTATTTTTTGTCTTTGTCCAGATTTCTTGTGCTAAAACATTGAGAGGTATGAGAGACATGAGAAAGGTGAATAAAGCAATATTGTAAGGTGTTGTCAGTTAAAGTAATGAAAAAAAAAAAACAGAATAATTTATATTATGGAATAAAGCACTTGCAGTTACAGTTAGTGGTTTGGTGCTTTATCAGTAGAATCAAGAACTGTTTCAGATTTGATTGTGTAGGAAGTGAGTTCCTTTTTTTGCCAGAGAGATAACGGAGAACAGAAGGTCTCTATGATAATTACTGGATTTCTGGATTTTTCCATGCATAATAAATAATGATCAGGTAACCGTAGGTGTCCAGGGAGGGGAATGTACCTTTTAATAGTTTACTCAAATTGTGTTTTTTTTTTTTTTTTTTTTTTTTTGTATAGAAAAAGTTAAACTGATTTTAACTAAGTGATGATCAGGAAATATTGTTCTAACCAGTCTATTTTTTCACTGTCAAGCAGTGGTTATTTCTGCTCTGGAGATTTGCTTGGAATGCTGCAATTCTGTTGTAACTTTATTATAACCTGTTTAGCTGTGTAGTCTGTAGATTGTTCAGAACTGTGAATGCAAGGAGTAGGCAGTTTAATAGAATAGTGTAAGCTGTAGTAAGAAGAGCATGTACTGTAAAGTTAAGTTTGGTTTTGGAAAGAAGACTCTGACCAGGATGGATGAACACCTGCTTGTTGCTCTAAGCTTGTATGTGTGTGGCAGGCAGCAGTATCAATGCAGTGTGCTGCTCAGGAAACAACAGTACACATAGTGGCTGGCTGCAAAACAAGGGTTAGCAGAAAAATATGCTTATGAACCTATAATCTGCTGTGCTGTATGATAATGAAGCAAAAAATAATGGTGGAGCAATTCAGAAATGTATAAAAGAAGAACAAGCATGTCACACTTGCTTTAGCTCTGAATTCCATTACATGCTGGAATTTAGCCACATGAAAACTTTAAAGAATGTTAGGGATTGCTGCAGCCATTGTAAACCTGTGTCTGTAACAACGTTTCACAGAAGATGCTGCTAGTGCTGCCAGGTGTTGCCATTAAAGGCTACCATAGCTTACCATGGGCTACTTGAAATATAAATACTCTACCACTACAGGATGGACAAGGATGCCATTCAAGAAAACATAGGTGTCTACTGGCCTCATTTGAGGCCTTGTGGAAATTTCAAATGATACAAAGATATATGTACTTTTACATATATCTAGCTGCAGGGACTCTTTGGTGATCTACAGGGAACATGGTGGTGGATGTACACACTTCTGCCTCAGTAATGTGTTGCCAGATTTACAATGCAATGCTTCAACTTGTAAGGGAACATATCAGGTTTCCACATACTCCAGAGGGGAGAGCTACCACCATGCAAAATTTCTGTGCAATAGCCTATTTCTTTGAAGTCCTTGTGGGTTTCCACATAATCTAAAGGAGAAAGCTACCTCTATGCAAAATTTCTCTGAGGTACTGAGGGCCATAGACTGCACACACATTGAAATAAAGGTCCCCACACTGTGAACTGGGAATGAAGTATGTGAACAGAAAGGGTATCACTCCATCAACTGGTAGTCTGAAACATAAAAGATAGCATCTATAAAGTGTGTGCAAGCCAGGCAATCAGTTTCCACATCTGACACATATGGCACAACTGTGATCTGTAGCTAAGGTTTGCAAGGGACTACTTCCCGCAAGGACACATAGTAGGTGATGCATAATTTGTACTAAAACCTTGGATCATGACCCTATGAGAAACCCACACAACCCCGCAGAGCAAGGTTACAATACCACACGCTCACACAATAGAATATTATAGATCATGTATTTGGGCTTCCAAAATCACAGTTCCACTGTCTGGATACATCTGGAGGTGCCCTGAAAAATGACCCACCACTTTTGCCAAAATACTGTGTTTGCCATTTTGTGTAATATTATACTTAGATGATAGCTGCAGCAGGATGTCCCAGGGCAGAGACTGCAGTCCCAGCAACACAAACAGTGGCAGCTGTCAGAGATTAGGGAACAGGTGAGGAACTAGCAACACTTAGACAGATGTGTCCACAGTACACTATGGCACTAGCTAAAAAGCAGTGAATTGCACCTGCATGCAGCACTTAATTAATTATGAACTAAGCAGATAAAAGTGGTAATATTGATGCATTAAAATAAACCGGATCTTGCTTACCCATGCAATGTATGGCTACTCTGATCATCAGACAAAGGCAACTCCAGGATAAGTCATTCTCAGAGCAGTAGCAAAGGTAAGTTTTGAACCTGTAATGAAGAGGTACTACAATACATAAATAGACATAAGCAGTAAGTAAAAATCAATTACATCTGTACAGCAATACAATAGCAGTGAATGCTGTCTCTAGCAAATAGAGACACTAACAATGATGCATTCAAACATTACAGATTATTTTTTTTAATTCCTATGCATTTCTTTGTCACCTTGTGCATCAAGCATAATCAACCCATGTCAAACAGCCCCTCAGGGGTTAGGCAATGTGAGCATCATCTGTACATGTGGATGATCAAGATATCTATACAATGATATGAGAAGAGAAGAGAATGTAAGCAACTAAATTAAGGCATAAATAAAAAGCTGAAGTTGTGTAGTTCAAAGAAATATTTTTGTCTAAACCATGCTTTACCTGCTCATAAAGTACATCAGACATAAGCAGCCAAGTGACTCACCCCTCCAGAGGCCAGGGCACTCTCAACAACTTCTGCACAAGGGAATGAGTTGTCCTATGCAACTACTACCACTAATAGTGCTACTACCCCTACAGAAGGTAAGCATACTAAAAAAGGAAAATGTAGCATGTATCCAAATGAAAATAAGACTAGGGACTAAACAGGCTTTAGGTGGCCACTCTGCGCATGTGTGTGTGTGTGTGTGTGTGTGTGTGTGTGTGTGTGTGTGTGTGTGTGTGTGTGTGTGTGTGTGTGTGTGTGTGTGTGTGTGTGTGTGTGTGTGTGTGTGTGTGTGTGTGTGTGTGTGTGTGTGTGTGTGTGTGTGTGTGTGTGTGTGTGTGTGTGTGTGTGTGTGTGTGTGAGGGGAGTACAAGAGGGAAAGTCTTACAGAGAGGAAATGTGTGTGAGTGTGAGAGATGAAGCCAAAGAAATCATGCACTCTGAGTGCCAGTATCTCCAGAAATAGTGAAGTCCATTTTAAAGTCTGTGTCTGTCTCTGTGTTTGGTGTCATGGTCAGTGTGAGATACACCATGTGTTGGCCTACATGGAAACAGCCACAGCATTTGTGCCAACATTATGCCCTGGTATCTTCGACAGGTATGAACTGTACATGGTTGAGGATCAGGGTCATTATAGATGCTCCTGGCCACTTGAAGTTCCGCTGCCAGAAGTTGTACTGCTAGTTTCTTGACCCTGGTTTGAAGTCAAAGTGCTACCTGAAAGTGAAGTATGTCTGCTGGACAAACTGCCATCATGACTACATTCATGACCATGACCACCTGGATGAGCCTGTCTGGGTGTGGACGTATCCTCTACTGATGTAGCACTGGAAGTACTACCATTGCGGTAGTGTTATCTGGAACATCCATGGCCATGTCATCTGACATCTAGCACTGTGCAAGCAATTTGGAACCATGGATGATGCCCATCTCCCAACAGATGATCCAGAAGAGACACTGCATGGTCCAGTCTGGCATTTATCCTGCACAAGGAGTTGCACACAATGCTCATACAGTATTGTACATCAGAATGCATGACATGCAGCAGTCTAAATACATTTTCCAAGGTCCTGGTGGAATTTATCTATGCCTCCATGGTGGCTCTGCACATATGCTAGGTGGCAGCTGCTGACGCAACAATCTCAAAAGGAGGGCAGTAAGCATGACTTCTCTGAGCACCTCTATCAATACCCCTATGTGTTACTTCACCTTCATTATGGCTAGGGGGAGATTCCACTATCTCTGCAACTGGGGAAATCACTCTACCCTAATTAAAGATATACCATAAGACTGTCCTCTGTTAGATTGTTCTTTTCATGGGTATAAGTAGGCATAATGACAGTGTCCATACTATGGGAGGGGAGCGGATGTGGGAGCCACAATCCCCATGTGAGACATACCCCCTTGCAACCCCTGTCTATGCCTATTCAGCACCGGCAACCTCATCAGAAGCTAGAATTCCTCCACTATAAGGTGAAGGAAGGTCTACAATGCTGGTGCCAGACAATGCTTCACCCGTGCATACACCAGGAACAACAAAAATCAAAAGAAAAATAAACATAATGCTATAATACCTAGACCAAAAGAAGTAAACCACACATGTGAGTGGTATAATATCAGACAGTACTATATACAACTAATACAAAAAAATATACCAGTACCTTGTGCAGCTGGAACCTTAATGCTAGATGTACCTAGACATAGTTTTAATTGCGAGAGGTATTATAATCATACAATTTAATATCAATTGTAAAGGTGGTTGCAGTACATATATTTGACTGACATATCTGGTGCATCAATGGTTGAAATCCTGTAGGTCTGCTCCACCTATGACCCAACATCCATCACTGAACTGTGAGATTCGTCTGAGCTGCCTGGATCCCTAATAGTTAACAGGAACACTTCCATCACAGTGAGTGACTGTTCGGTAGATGCCTCACTGCTGTGCCAAAGCCTTTGCTCTGTTAGTAGCCTTTTTAATCACGTTGATGGTCTTATGTTAGATCATATGCTATACATGGTCCTGCCCACCAGCAGAACTGACATTGCTGACCACATGCCACCAGATCTAGTCATGAAAGGGCTTGTTGGCCGAACTTATATCAAGTGTCTTTCTAACATGGAGATAGAGGGCATTTATTATGACCTCATTCTTTGCATCTGAGGAAGGAAGCTTTCATAAATATGGCCTCATCTTATTTTTTGAAGCCATATCCTTGCTATCATGGAAGAAAAAATGTATATTAGGCAAACACATAACACATCAGGAGGTGACCAGGAAAGGTAACTGGTTCTGCAACTGGAGTAACTTGATCAACTTTGTCAACCTCAACCTGGTTCAAGCAAACGCTACCCCAAAACAAAACACGCACAACACATAGCACACAAAGTCAGTGTGCCAAACAGTCACAGCCCTTAAGGCTGAATAACACACCTGATACTCTTGTAATAGGTGACTCTATTGTCAGACACACTGACGTCCCACTCACCAGGCTGAATAAAGAGAAGGTCACAGTGAGCTGCCTGTCGGGCGCTAGGATCCGCCACATAACGTAAGCACTCAGGTCACTCCAAAGCAAATACAAATATGACTCAGTCATTGTACATGTTGGCATGAATGACCTGAGACGTACCTCCCTTGACTACATGAAAAGAGACATAGAGGAGCTCTCTGATCATGTAGCCCAGGCCGGTATGACCCTGACCTTGAGCAGCATCTTACCCTCACCTAGAATGATGCCACAGTATAAAGACAAAATGATCGATTTTAACAATTGGCTAAAATTTTGGTGTCATTCAAAGGGGATCCAGTGTCTGTCAGCCTGGGATGACATGCTCGACAAGCCACGTTGCTTCACTAAGGATGGCTTGCACCTGTCACCCCTGGGCTTTCGGATATTGGCAAAGGCTCTTGCCACCCCCATAGTGCCTTTTTTAGGCAAGGCTCAAAAGTCAAACCCACCTCCATAGACAGCACAAGGAACAAGAAACTAAGGGTAATGCTGCTAAACGCCAGAAGTCTTAACCTCAAGATGCATGCACTCAAAGCTCTCCTCAGTATGGAGAACATCGATATCTGTGCAGAGACAGATACCTTTTCCAAGGCTCCAGAGAGTACCCCAGCACTACCAGGTTATACTTCATATCATGCTTTTCGGCCCCAAAACCCAGACCGAACCACAAAAGGAGGGGGAGTTTCCATATTTATCAAGGATATCCACACCTCAAGGTTAGTGGCATTGCACAAAGTATCAGAGACCATCCATGTGCAACTGACAGTGGGCAAGACTGCTTTTCAGTTTATAGCATCCTACAGACCACCCTCTCAAAGTCAGGAATCCCACTCGGCTTTCCTGAAAACATTGGAGAACATGAAGATCTCTCCAAGCACCATTATATTGGGCGACTTCAACTACCCAAACATAGACTGGGAGCATTACTCAAGCCCCAGCACCTTAGCCCAAAGGTTCCTGGAATTTATAAACTCAAATGCTATGGAACAACTAGTCACCACTCCCACAAGAGGGGAAAACATACTAGACCTGATCATTACCAACATGGGGACTCTATGCTCCATACCAGAAGTATATCCCTCATTGGTAAGATCAGACCATAAATTAATTTCACTGGATATCCACATCCCGACCCCACCCCCAGCCCAGAAAACCACAGTGAAAAACTTAGCAAAAGCGAACTTCACACTTCTCAAAACCGAAGTGGAATCCTTAAAGGCCCCAGGGCCAGTGGAAACTACGGCTCAAACTGCAGAATCCTAAATAAACGCATTCTACGGACATCTCCAGGAATGCATGGATCATGCTATCTCAAACAAAATCAAGACCCAATCATCCAAAGGCAGGCGTCCAGTCTGGTGGACCCCAGCCATAAATAAACTGTACAACAGAAGGAGGAAGTTACTACATGATAGAGCAAAATCCCTAAAAGGGAAGGCATCTCTGATCTGTACTAGCAAAAAATTACGATCCCTCATAAAATCCTCCAAGGCCAGCTTCGAGAGAAAAATTGCACAGGACACTAAAGACAATCATAAGGCTTTTTTCAGTTATGTTAGGAACCTGGGATGCAACTCTTAGACTTGTTCTGAGTTGATTCTAAACGACAAAAAATACACTGAACCCACAGACATCGCCAATATCCTGGCAGACAGGTTTAGTGCAAACTTCTCCACCCCCTCCCCCCCAAAAGAGGAAGTATCTATCCCGGCAGAGTGCAGCCTCCCAAACATCTCTGATGCTCAGGTGAAGGCCGCCCTCTCCAAAGCAAAAAACACTGCTTCCATGGGACCATATGGCGTCCCGGGTTGCATCCTACATGAACTCCAAGAAGAACTAATCCCTCAAGTAAAATTGCTGTACAATCTCAGCCCCACTACAGGACATGTGCCCAATGTGATATGTGTGGTCCCACTCCACAAAGGTGGCGCCTCTGCGGACTCTGGAAACTATCACCCCATAAGCCTAACTAGTCTAGTCTGCAAGGCTATGGAGAGGATCATCATGGAACTCATAAACAAAGACATTGGGGACCTACAGACACTAGATTCTACCCAATTTGGCTTTGTCAAGGGCAGATCCCGCCTTTTGAACCTGGTCGACTTCTTCAAAACAGTCACCAAGGGCATAGATGAAGGGAAGGTAGTCCACACAGCCTATCTGGACCTCGCAAAGGCATTTGACACAATACCCCACTCGGGCATCATAGATAAGCTATCCAGCCTAAATATAAACCCCTATGTCACAAGATGGGTCACAAACTGGCTCAAAGACAGAACCCACAGAGTCAGAGTTGCTGGAGCCATGTCAGGCTCGAAACCGGTCACAAGTGGCATCCCACAAGGTTCTGTCCTGGGACCTCTCTTGTTTGGTATTTACTTTTATGAGGTACAGGCCAACGTGGGAGGACTATGGCTCACCAAGTTTGCAGATGACTGCAAACTGGGTGCCATAAGTGATTCTCCAGCTGACACAAACATCCTTCAAAAAGGTCTTGCAGAGACGGATAACTGGTGCCAGAGCCATGGTCTAAAGCTAAATGCCAAAAAGTGTATAGTCATACCCTTTGGCAAAAACAATGTGCCCACAAATTACCACATAGGTGGTAACCCATTAAGTACAGAGAAAGTAATTAGGGATCTGGGGACCCAAGTTGATAGCAATCTCTCATTTGACAACCACATTGCCAAAGTGGTTAGAAAGACCTTCTACATAGCCCACCTCATCATGAAAGGATTCACATCTAGATCAAGAGAGGTAATCGTGCCCCTTTATTCATCCCTCATCAGGCCCATCATAGAATACAATGCCCCCTTTGGGATGTACCTTACCTGACACCTGCAGCAATTAGAAATACCCCAAAAGTACCTCACCAGGAGGATCAAGGGACTCAAACAGATGCCATATGCTGCTCGGTCAAAAAAACTCCAGCTCTACTCAGTTGCATACCGCCTACTTTGAGGCAATCTATGCCTGACATATAAAGCTATGTCCAACCCAGAATTAATGGACATGCTCCACCTCAGTAAATCTAAATCCCTTAGAGCCATGCACTCCAGGGACTTGAACCTCAGCACAGAAATAAATAGAACATGCTGGAGGGACAGATTCATAACCCAGAGGCTCCCTTCGCTCTGGAATATAATTCCAATTCATGTTAGGCAGAGCACCTCACTGACTCTCTTCAAGAAGAATCTTGATGAGTGGATGTGGGATCATAGGTTTGTCCCGGGGATTACTTCCGTATCACTATTAGACAAAGGCACAGTAAACTAAACTTTAAAAAGGGCACAGTATACTCAAATCAAGGGGTGGCATAAACCAAACACAATTGGGCTAGGCTTATAAATGCCCCAGGGCAGATAGCCTAGTATGAACCTATGAACCTATAAGAGGTGTCTGTGTCCTGGATATGTGTAAGCATACTGTGTCCGAAACATAGGCAGGGGATGAGGGAGTCGCAACCTCAGTGTAAGAATGACCATCTCCACCCCCAGACTGTGCATGTTCATCCCCACAATCATCATCATCAGAGGTTACTGACACTCCAAAATCAGGTGGTAGGAATTTCACAGTGCTTCTCCCAGGATCACCTATGATAAGAAGTAAAAAACACATCAAACAAAAAAATGGAGAATAAGATTGATTATGCTTTTCAGTATAATAAACTTTGTTAAACGTAACAACAGATGCTAAAGTTACAAAAACTTTACTCTCATATAGACCTGAATCTACCTTATATACAGTAGTACTCCTAAAAATGGAGAACATCGAAATCTGTGCAGTAACTGAGACCTGGTTCAAGGCTCCAGAGAGCACCCCTACAATACCAGGCTACAATTCTTACTTCACTTTTCGGCCACCAAACCTAGACTGAAACACTAAAAGTGGAGGAGTGTCCATATTCATCAAGGATATTCACACCTCCAGGCTAGTTGCCCAACACAATGCAACTGAAATTCTCCAGATGCAACTAACTAAGACTGCAATCCAAATTGTAGCTTGCTACAGATCCCATACCATGCCCCAAGATTCTCATTACACCTTTCTAAACATACTGGAAAATATTAAGATACAACCAAACACCCTAATACCGGGTGATTTCAACTACCCTGCCATTAGCTGGGAAAACTACTCGGGTACCAACACTTTTTCCCAACGGTTCTTGGAATTCATAAATTCCAATGCCCTGGATCGACTAATCCATAGTCCTACCAGGGGCACCAATATCCTAGACCTGGTCTTTACTAACATGGGAGATAGATGCTCTACACCAGTAGTCACCCCCCCATTGGTCAGGTCTGACCATAAGCAAATCACCCTTGACGTCCACATCCTACACCCACCCCTCAGTAAGGAAACTTCCGTAAAAAAATTCTTCAAAGCCAACTTCATGCTACTCAAGTCAGAAGTGACAAACTTCATGACACCCATACAGATGGGA